>NW_024097214.1:862500-943158 GCF_016545835.1 Crotalus tigris | reverse complement strand
TTTGGAATGAAATGATATTCCTCAGGGTTAATAAATTTTTGGAATACATGAGGTTGAATGAAACTATGCAAGAAAACATTTTCTTAATTGCATTGCACTCACATATATAATTGCAGCAGTCTTGAACAGGGTTAAACAGAAGGAAAGAGGGAATGGGGAATATTTGAATGGAATGACAGCTCACAAGACCACAAAAAATTGCTCAATCTTATTGCAAATAAACATGCATTATGATTCAAGAGTGTTTATGAAAAAAATGAGACTTACTAAACTCAAAATGAACTACTGAAGGCATTTCTTGCTTATCCCTAACCATGATACAAACACTTCCTGGTTTATTTTTCATTATATTGTTTTGATTGCCCAATCCATGACCAGGAAAGCCTTAGCTGTTACCAGTTTTAAATAAATGCTTTCTCCATTAAGCTGAGAACCTTCACTGACTCCAGCAAGGTCTTATCATCTGACCCCAGTAGTGTCTATGGAAGAATCAGAAAAGGCAAGATAATGGAAGTGGTGTCACAATTTAAGTTCCATCATTTTGTATATGCATATGATATTGACTTGTGGGCTTGCATCCCAATAGTGTCTTAACATTTTTGCCTCTCCTCTTGTTGTCGTCATTATTTGCCACCCATTGAATCAGATATGAAATCAGAATGCTAACAATATGGCATTTATTGGCCCTTTTAGATTAATGAAAGCATGTCTCAGACTCTGATCCCTTGACAACCATTCTGTTCTTATCTCATTAAGAGATGGACACTGAAACACTGTTCAGATGATCTCATAATTGCTCAATAGTGTCAAACTGTTTGGCTGCTAATATTGTAAGCATTTTGGTTCTGTAACCCTTGTTGATTTAGCACAAGTTGAAGTAGTAAACCAACCAATCAACCAACTAACCCTCTCTTATTGTCCATAAAAAGAACACAAAGGAACTTGGCACTTGGCATGTTTCCTATATAGAGAAGACAAGGAAGAAAAGTATAAATTCTAAGTAAACTAACTGCTTGTGACTCAGCTCCCTTCATGACTCAAAGCTGTTTATTTTTTAGCTTTTTTCAGCTTGATTACAACAGAAAGTAGTGTATGATGGGCACAGGAAAGGAGCTTAAAGATGATACAGTGTCCCTTTTGAAATCCAAAGTGTTGTACAACATTTTTCACGAAAACCTGGAGATTATCCACTACTAAGCTATGGAATTATCACAGTAGTATTTCTGCTTATTTTGCAAATATACATATCCTACTGCTGACCAGAGATTTTCCTCTCAATCCACATCAGTGGGGTCAATAGTCTAAGAAACCAAAGATCTGGAGGGCATCATGCCATTTTCCTCAAGGGCGATATAATTTTTTCCTTATAAATGGGTGGTTTCATATAGTGATCTACCATACACATGTGTCTGCAGGGAATCCTGGAATACATTCCTATTGATACAATATCTTTTAATGGAATCTTCATATTGATTCTCCATAATGATCTAACTAAGGGAACACATTATACCTCTTCCTAGTTGTGTTATCTTACCTTTCTATATATGTAGAATTGGATATCATGGTTATCCAATTAACATGTGTTGATGGGTTCCTTCCATGTAGAACTAATATGGGGAACAATAATAGCACGCAACAATTCTGTTGCCATGGTCACATATCTGTAAGGTTTATGTGCTTTCTTTTTCTTAAAATAGTATAGATGCAAGTATATAGGTCCTTTAATTTGAAGGTACCGCCCCACCCACATATATCTATCTATATTTATATCTATCTACACACACAGAGTCACAATATGGGTGGCAAATCGGAGTGTTGCTAATTTCTACAGCAATGACTATATAAATCAACAAAAGGGCTTCTGGAAGGGAGGATGTTCTAATCAGCCACTCCCCCCATCTGTCAGTTTTTTCTACACATATATAACTTTGGAAGCAGTTATCTTGAAAAGTTGAAAATAAGTATAATAAATTAAATGTGTGACAAATATAAACACAGAGATATTGATGTGTAAGTAACTACAAACCATTTAGCTATTTAGTTCATTAGGAAGAAATAATCAAAAGCCCATAGCATGATGTAACCATCATCAGACTGAATAATCACAAAATTGTGAACAGATGGCTGTATCCTTCTGAAGGAGCAATCTGATGAAGCCCAGAGGTGACCTCTGAAGAAAGAAGCATAGCATGAACTTATGTATCCAGTGGCTACAAGAGGGCACAGGGCCAGGACTCTGCAGCACATTTACAAGAAATTGGCAGAGGAGACAGCAGCAGAAAGCAAGTGCATCATCAGTAGTATGCAGAGGCTCAGAAACAAAGGTGGCATATGTGGCCCCAGCTTTGGCAGCAGGTTTTTATTAAATAGCCCATACATTCAATTAAGCATCTAAAAGAAAAAATGGAAAGCGCTCCCCAGTGTCCAGAAGCCAAAGAGAAAGAGAACAGGGCGTCTGAAATGAAAGAAGATAGGAAAGGGGGATAGACATTGAGAAGCCAGAGAAATCAGGGCTGCAACAGGAACACAATAGGAGAAAGTAGGATGACATGTGAGGCAAAAACAATTTCCTGCAAAAGATTAGGGTCTGGCTTTTTTTTTTTTTTATCATTCCTCATCTGCCAGGTTTTTAATTTAATTTAACTTAAATAAAACTGGAAAATTTGGAGAGAGCAAAAACTTGTTATATCTCTATCATAGCTAAACTAAGTTCCAAGGCATAATATAAAAAATAAATAAGCAAAGTAATATGAATGACAATTTATTCAAAATTATTTATATTTACTACTTGTGGGTGCATAGTCCTTCCATTTCTTATTTGAGAAGGAAACTACTAAAAACTTTAAACTTTAATACAATTCTGATTTATTATTCTAGATAAAGCAAGCTTCTTTAATATTTGGGGGAAAGGTGGAGAGTTCCATGTAAATTGTTTACTGGATTAGTAAAAACATGCAATCTATTTTTTCAATTCTGATGGGAGGTAGGAACTAATAATCAATTTCAGACATTAATATTGAACTTCATTTCACATATTACATTTAGATGCCATCAATCTCAACAACTTTTTACACATACTTCACCAGAAATATACCCATGTACCCCCATTTCTTAAGAGTTTGTGCAGAAGCTTATACATCATTATGCTCTGTTAACTGAGGAGATATTGGGCAAAACCTTTGTTTTTCTGAGCACCTTGAACATTTAACTCTTAATGAATAAATATCCAGGGACTGCAAAATGTCAAATTTTTCACTAAGGATTTACAACATCTTATAGGATCAGCCAAGTATAGCAATGCTGTTGTTTCAGTAATAAAGACTGACTTTTTATTTCCACAAAGATTTTCAAGTAACTCTAGAACAGTGGTTCTCAACCTTTTTAATGCCGCGACCCCCAACCGGTCGTAAGTCGAGGACTACTCAACTGGTGCAGCACCATTTGCAGAATGGGACTTTTGGAGGGCTCAGCGGGGCAGAGACAGCCTGGACAATTCCTATTGGCTTTTGAAAGCCAATAGAATTAGACTCTATTCAAGAGAGTCTATTCTATTGGTTTTCAAAAGCCAATAGAATAAAAGGGAGTAGCATAGCTAAGGAAAAAGGGGAAAAAAATGGCGGACTGCGTTGTTTGGCGACCCCCATGAAATGGTCGTTCGACCCCCAAATGGGGTCCCGACCCTCAGGTTGAGAACCACTGCTCTAGAAGATAAAACAGAGGTGAAAAAATAGTCAATAATTTCCAAATTGAGAAGCAGTATTTAGCAGCAATATTGCTTAGTGAACATATTCTGCTAGAAAAAGTGGCTCTTTCATCTAATTGTGACAACATGCAATAAAAAGACATTCTGAAAAGCGGTATAAAAGTTAGACATGACCCTGATTTTTGCTTTAATATTAGCTTTTTAATCACCGGATACCATAATACAGGTAAATACTACAAGTGATGGTGGAAGAGGGAAGTTCCCAGAATGCTTCATTTTGTCCCTATCCAAGTCCTCGTTAAGAGAAGTCTCAAAAAAAAAGTCACATACAACTCATAGCAATACTCCGTTTGTTGACAGACCCAGCGCTGCCTTTCTGGAACAGCAGAAACACGTAGCGCTAAGGTCAACGGCGGAGGGGGGGGGGGGAGAGGGAGGAACCATCGCTTCCGAGAGTGGAGTAAAGGCTGTGGTTATGAAAATACGGACGGGCTGGGCTCTGAGTTCTCATTCACCTACCCCAAATCCCTTTACGCCGAGCGCACTGCGATTTCAGTCCAGCTGATTTCCAGCCGACAGACGGGGCTCAAGTCAGGGGGACACGGAGCACCTCAGAGTTTCTACCGGGCCGAGCAGCAGGAAGTGCCCGGCCATTGCGCTTGCGACATCGTTAACAAGATAGCTTTCCTCCTCGCCACTTCTGATAGGCTAATCCTGGTTGAAGAAAGGCGAAATGCCCATCAAACCAAACCCAGCATTAAAACGGAGACTTGTTCGAAAAGTTGCTTTCTACCTCCGATCGTAAACCGCAAGGATGGACGAAAAAACACCCCTCCCTTCCCGCCTCTTCTCTCCCAGGTAAGCCTTCGGGCGCTTCGGAACATGCTCACCACCCAGGAGATTAAAGGAAATCTCGAGGTTTGCGATCCCGCCACACGCGCCATAGAAAGGTCGCCGGAAAAAAACGCCGCCCTTCGCTCTCTTTATACCCTCCGGTCGTCGGTGAAGCGCTAGTTACAGCGCTCCGTCCAGCCCGCAGCAGAGGCGCAGAGCCATCGGTTTCAAGGCATCCGGCCGAGGGGACCTTCGCGTGGGAGAGGGCTTCCTGACTCACGTGCGATTCTCCGAGAGTTACTTAAGCTAACGAGAAAGGGAGGGAGGGAGGGAGGGAGGAACAGCGGTCAGAATTGCCGCGCGGGCTTTGGAAGAGCCATCCGGCGCAGGGTGGGCGCGGGGTAAACCCCAACCGAGCATGTGGCTACGTGTTTCTGGCTAAGAGGAAAGGAGGGGGTAGGTGGGGCTTGCTTGGCCGCGGCGCCGCTCGTCCACCTCCCTCTGTCCGTGTTCCGGCCGAGTCTCTGCAGGATAACCGCTGCCCCAGCCGCCGCCCCCTGTCTGTCCCGGGCGAGACAGGCGGGACTGAAGACCCGGAGAACTGGAGGGAGGGCTTGTGCGGGGCTGGGCTCGGCTCCGCCCGTTCGCTTACTCGCTGCCCGCCCGGCTGCGGGGCGCTGTTGCAAGCATCTTAGGAGGAGCGGCTAAGCTGGGTTGGGTCGGCCGACGGCGGGGAGGTGCTGGATCTCGAGCTTCACTAGGTGGGTGGGTGGTAGGAAAGCAGGAGGGGGTGGCCGCGGCGGCCTTGGCTTCCCTCCGACTCTCCCCCTCCTGATAGGCGGACGATGAAGAAGCTATACATCGGCAACCTGAGCCCGGCCGTGACTGCCGAGGAGCTCCGTCAGCTCTTCGGGGACAGGAAGTTGCCCCTCACCGGGCAGGTCCTACTCAAGTCCGGCTACGCTTTCGTGGACTACCCGGACCAGAACTGGGCCATCCGCGCCATCGAAACTCTCTCCGGTAAGCCAGGAAATGCGGCGCTCAGGGCTAAGGAGAGGGCGTGCGGAGATACCTCTTAGCCTTGACCTCCCCTCCCCCCCCGCTCTCCCCGGGCTGGCTCCTGGCCACTATTCCGCCTTCCGACCAGGCCCTTTGGAGCCGGCAGGGCAGCGAGTGTCTCGGGGAGAATTCCCGCTTGGGCGAGATGTTGACGCAGGGGCTGGGGGAGTTTCCCGTATTTACTCAGTTCCCCCGCGAGAGACGGAGAGAGGGGACCCGGTGCCCCCCTCCTGACCGAACCGAAGCGATCCTTGATGCCTCTCAGAGGGCGGTGCTGCTCCCAGAGCCTCTGAGCCGGTGCCCGCGCCTAGGCGCCCTTTCCCGTTCGCCCTGAGCGCGCTGCGCTTCAGCAGGCGGCCCGCCGGGCGAGGGAGGGATTTTTCGCTGATTTTTTTCTCCGATTTTATTGAGCGGCTCCCGAGTGCGGGGTATCGCTCCCTTCAGTTTTCCCGGCATCCACTAGATCTGGGGCACCTTTCTACGAGGTGCCCTGTCCCAACTCGCCGGGAGCCCGGCGCAAAGAGCCCGAAATCTGCCCGGGGGCCCGGAGTGACGCGCAGCCCTGAGGCCGGCCAGTCACACCGGGGACGAGCAGAGCAGGGCTTCAATTGACGGAGAGGGACGCTTGGGCCAGCTCCAGGAAGGAAGACCGTCCATCGGGTTTGAGCGGGCCGGCCTGAAGCCGCTACGAAGAACCGGTTGGAGTAGTTGGCCCTTCACTCACTCGCGCACCTCGCCGTTTCGTTCCGGAGGCTGAATGTTAGCCAGAGCCCAGGTGGGGCGAGCCCAGTTTGTCTAAGCACCAACCCTTTAATATGTCTGCTCACTCCTAGATCGCTCGCTCGCTCGCGGTCCTAGGAATAGTTTGGGCAGAAGAAAAATACCTGAATGGGCGGGGGTTCGCGCGAGCGCCAACGGAGCAGACTCCGAGTCTTTTGGGCTGAACCGCGCGCAAAAATTCGTGTGAACGGTTCCAGTCGTAGATCCAGATGGGCAGAAATGTTTCCACGGACATGGGATGAAGTGGTTCCTTTGGCAAAATAGTCACTCGAGGAAACAAAGACAGCTCCCCCCCCCCCCAGCATGCCTGAAATGCTTTCAAAGCCCATTTCTGCTTAAGGGAGTTTTTACTCCCAAAGGGTGACTATTTGCTATTTTTCCCATCAAATTTCTCTCATTTTCCATTTTCTACCATCAACTCTGAGTAATCAAAAAAATGAGTTTGGGTGCTGAGCAATCAGGACTTTGGCACTTGGAAACGGATTCTTTTATTTTTACTTTTAAGGTAAAGCAGAGTTGCATGGCAAAGTCATGGAAGTGGATTATTCAGTCCCCAAAAAACTAAGGTAAAATATTTATTCTTCCTGTTATTACAAATTATTAGTAAGTTGGAGAAAAATAAACAACAGAAAGTTCCATCTTGAGGTTTAAACTGCAGTGCTGAAAATACTTTAATATTACATTTTTGCTTTTGTTGTCTGAGAGTTGTTTTTCTTTCTTGGAAATCTTTCTTGGATACAGTTTCCTCCTGTATCATGTGGTTGTCACATAGTTTGATATATATATATAACCCTGGTTATTCTTTTTAAAAGTCCTGATGCTATAAAATAAAATGTCCTTTTATGTTTTTAAAAAAACTTTTTCAGGATTCTCAACTGAGACCCTGATTTTCACAAGGATGGGAACTAGGACTTTAAGTCATATTAGCTTTTTAGTACCAGTCAGCCAGAAGTAAAGATATGGCCAGCGACATAGATGTTGGTTCAATTAAATAAATATAAAAACAACTTTGGCTGAAGATGATGAGAATTGTAATTCAGAATATCTGGGAGAAGTTGTACTTCCAAGCCTCAACTATGTTGGGGAAGCTTTATTTCTAAAAACTTCTTTTATATGACTTGTATAAACCATGTCTTATTTCTGGTGCTTTTTCAAAAAGTAGCAATCAGTGGCAGAAGTGTGTTATATAGGATAATACTAGTGCTTTCTAGTTTGCTATTTTGGGTTTCCTATAGTCTATGTTGGCAAAATATTTTCCACTGTTCTAAGTGAAGCATAGTTGCATAAGTTGTAGTATTTTTGATTAGAGGGCGGTGAAATTGTAATGTTTTTTAACCATCATTTTCTAATATATTTTATTGATATTGTTAGATAACTGTTAAATCATTTTAGCCCTCTACACAATTTTGAAATGCTTTCAAATGCAAAGTTTCCAAATTACTAAAAGAGTGGAATGGATGAGTAGAGTTATTGATCTTTTTTACTTATTTATTTTAATTGTGTGTGTATATTATTTAAAATTATAAGTTTTGTACAGTACTAGTCCTTCTATAACAAATTAGAAAATTGCCTATACCTCTATTCTCTGGAAAACTTTGCCTTTAAATTGTTTTGTAATGAAATCAATAGATGTTTTGCACCTGGGAGCGTCAAATGATTTCCCATTTTCTGAAGATCTTAATTTGCTGATCTATAACTGAATAAAGATTTGATTTGATCTGATTTGACGATATTAAGAGGATTCTTCATACATTTCATACACCATGCATTTCAACAGTATTTTTGAGGTTCTGTTTAAGAAAAAGTTTCACTGTTTAAAAATAGAACTTTAAAATTTAAATTCCAAAAATATGTGGTACGTGAATATGGTTTTTAAAGAAAATGATTTTAAATCTAAATATAGTACAAAAAATTGATTTCTAAAATACTTGTGTAAATGTGAGGGAGTTTTTCTTTGTTTCAAAGTGTTATCAAGTCACAAACATATAAAGTGTGATGTGATTCAGAACTTATCTGTTCTTCAGTTTGCTATTTCTAAAATATGTTCAGTCTATTAGAACTTTTGTTTGAAAACCCTTGCTCCTGTGTCCTGTGATATGATTCTGACCTTTGTAATTAACTTTTCTAAAGGAAGTTCAAAAAGTTATTGTAGTTTTATGCACACTCATACAAAAAGTAAGGTTCACTGTACTTACTATAACTGATACTTAAGGAAACATGAATTGGGCTTTAGACTTAATTGAAACATTTATAATCATTTTTTAATGCAGAAGTAACAAGTTTGATCCTATATGGTCAGATTCTAAAATGATATTTTGTGTACAATGAAATAAAATATAATTGAAAATAGCTGCAAATATATTGAATTATAAGAAATATTGCATCCAATTACTCAGTTTTTGGCTATGTGCTTTAATATGGTGGAGTACAAAAAGATGGGAATTGGAGAATTATAGTTATTACTACATTAATTGTTCTAGTGACAGCTGTTTAATGCTGATCTTTTGGGGAAAAATGTTGATGTTTATTATATAAACTTGTCTTGTTTTATGTCCTTTATGTGGTACTTAAAATTCTCAAATTCATTCTTATCAATTGCCCCAAAACTGTATAATCATTTTCAGTTATATTTTTGATCACTTCAGTCAGAATTATTGTTTTCCATTTAACCATGTAGTTACAATGGTGTGTCTTTGTCTAAACTTAAGAAAATTTCTTCCACACTTCACAATTGAAGAATAGAATCTTTGATAATCAGTGGGAATATTATCATGTTTTTGAGTTTAGTTAGAAGTTCAGAAGTCCTTGAAGTTTGCATTACTTTTTATTAGGTGCTCAAAATCCAAATCAGTGTCCTTTGCTTAAGCTACTTTTAGATGATTTTTTTTAAAGAATGGATTGCAAGGCAACTATTTTGATCAGATGCAAAAAGGTTAGAAATATTATATTCTTAAATAGATTACTATCATACTGTGGCAGTTAATATAAATTAATCATTTTAAACAAAAATAAATTTGGTATTTAGGTGTCTTTTAACATTGTTGATATTTGGCTAAGTATGGCGTGAAAATGTAAAATTTACAGTTCTGTGTATTAAGCTTGATTATTTAAATTGTGTTTCTAATTTTGATCTTAATTTTACACTTTTTGTGGAAATTTCAGTGATATATTCTGAATTCCTATGAGGTGCGATTATAGGGAGTTTTTGTAGAAACTAAAATATGTATTTTAAAAAGAGTTTTAAAATTGAAAAACATTGCAAAATATTTAAAAAGCTTATTCAGCATATAAAAACTTAATGAATTGTTTACTTTAAAAATAATTTTAAAAATAAGAGAATGGATTCATAGTCTGTCCTAAAAAGCCATCAGGCGTAATTACTTGAAATATTTGAAAGAAACTTAGTAATATTTGGTTTCTAGTTAATTTATATGAATGGGAAAATACCCTTAATCAATTATAAAAGAAAAGAATACTGATATTTTTTATCTTTTAAAAGATGCCTCCAAATCTTCTAATTTTACACAAAGAGAAAAGCAAAGTAATGTCTGTGTAAAATAAAACATGTGATTTACTAAAATACTTTTTGTAGTATGCTTGGGTGTGCTATGAATGGAAAACAGTTTTTCAACAGATGAGAGCAAGGGTTGATGCCATTAACTGATCGTTACAATATGAATGGTTTTGTATTCTTAAAACATTAAAGAGACTAGACTTTTATTTTGCTAATATAAACTATTATATCATTACTCACCTCTTCATCTTGTCAGATAGCTTGTAATATTTTTTTAAAGTAGATACTTTTCATTTAATTTATTTTCTGTTTAAAATAAATTGCCAAAAATATTTTTAGTACTTTGAAAGAATTACAGCAGGTAGTTATACTGTATTGCACAAAAATAAAGTTATTCTTTAAGAGAGAAATATACATGTATTAGAACAAATTCTGTTTAATAATTATTGAATCAACTATCATTCCTATCTGACATATGATTAAACATTATTAAATTGGTTCCTCAGTAATCATTTTAGTGATTCATTTGGATTTTGTTGCTTCTGTGAGTCACTTTCATAGTAGTATCTGAATGAAAAATAATCAGCATCTTAAAGGAACTTGAGCAATGTGGAGAGATTAAGGAAGTTGTGATAGAAATAATTGCTGAATATTGGGTCAAAGGGTAAAGAGACATAAAGAGAACTCATAGTTTCAACTTATTCTGTGATACAAATGGTCACAAAATATTTCTGTGATACAAATGGTCACAAATGGTAATTTTCAGGATTGTAAATCACGAGGTCCCTGTTCTTGGGCTTTTTAAAAGTAAACAAAGAAACTAATATATAAAAGAATTAGAGAGAACAATTTAGTGGTCTTCAAATTCTGTGGGAATTGTGGGAAAGAGTGTTATATAACACCTTAATTGAAAAATGCATGGAATGAAATGAATTTTTCTAATCCTTATTTCTAAAAAAAACTTGCTGAATGTACTGAGAATGACCACATTATTTACATACTGTTTTAAATGATTTGGTATACGTAATTGTTATCAATTTTGAAATGCCTGTTATAATGTATATGAATTCTTCCATTTTCCAAAGATATAGTTGATATGCCTTCTAAGGTTATAAATCACTATATAGACCTAAGGTATGTTACGTTTGCTGTATAAAAATATTCATAACAACCTTAAAGACATTAGGCTCCCTATAATTACTTATCTCAGTAAAGATGGGAAGATTTTTGTGTGTGTCTGGATGGAGCTTCAACCAAGCGATAGAAGAAGTAATAAAAGACGTATATGCATAGCCTTTAGTGGGAAGAAAAAGAAGGTACCTGGAATGGTTGCCTTTATTTCACTAATTTGGCATATAATCCAAATGAAGTAGAAAAAAAATCCAGAATAACATTTGCTTACAAATGAGGGGAGAGAAAGGGACATCTTCTGTTTCAGCATGATTAAATATTTTAGTCTAACATCTTAGATGTAATTGTAACTGATGATGTTCCTGAAATTAAGTAACATACTCATGAAATGCATTTCTGCCACTCAAAAGGAAGCATAGGGAAGGAAGAAATTTCTGCTTCTGCATGGATACAAACTCTTTTGATTTTTCTAGAGTAAACTGACTCTATTCAGTAGGTGTAGCGAGGGAGATATTTTAGACTTTATTATAGACAGTCATTTTTGTTTTATAAACATCTATTATCTGTTTTCTGGTGAAATGCAGTCCTGCTCTTCAATGCTCTGTGTTCCATTTTTGTATGTACCTATAATGTACTGCTGATGGAGTTTCTTGCTTTATAAAAGAACGATTGTGTAGATAACTGATGACATAAAATTTGAATATCCCAATTACTTATATAAGCATCTACATCAAAGGAAACTGTAGTATTTTATTTTGTTTTTGACCAATTCAAAACTGAATTTTCTAAAAAGAAAAAAGATGTTAATCTGAAATCTAATATTAAGCTAGCTTTCAGAATGCCTTCTCAGCAGGTTTGTCACCAGGCATCAGAAATACATTGGAATTCCCTCTCCTCTTTTTTTAAACTTTTTTTTTTCATCTTCTTGTGATTTACACCAAAGTGACTTGTTATTCATACTATCTTACTATGAACTTGCCATCAGCTTTCCTATATTATATAAATATGGCTCACCCTGAAAAAGATCAAGGTCTTCCACTGATCTCTGTGACTCAGACTGAACTCATGCCATCCAATCAAGATTTAGCCTACCCTTTGCCTAAGCTCATGAAAGTGACCCTGTCTTTTATCTGAAATATGTCTCTTGTTTTTTTCCTTTGACATCATATCTTTTTCATTGGCAGTCACCCTTGTAATGGTGCTCTCTTTGAGGATTTAAATGGCATGACTCAGGTTTGTCCAGAATCATGAGACTGCTTTGCTCATTATATATTTACTGTAATCTACTTGGGGTACTTATTGTTCATTAATCTGTAAGAAATCATGCTAGCCTTTTCTTTGAAAGTATGCAGACTATCCACAAAAGGCTATTCTTTCAAATGTAAATCAAATGCTGTATCATTTTTCAAATGCTAAAGCTGACTCTGGGTGCTGATAAATTTCAGAGTTTGTTATTCAAGTGTGAATTATTCATTCAGCCATACTTCTAATCTTGGACAATCTAAGTCCAGTTGGCAGGAAACCACACCTAGGGATGAGTTAAAATTGAATACTTCATCAAAAAAGTGTCACATTGAATAGTCTCACAATCTTACTCTTCTAATAAATCAAAAAGTTCACAATATTTGCCTATTTAAATTATTTTATATGCCCCCAGGATATTGTCTCCCTCACATATAAGATAAAAGGTAAGATAAATGTAGTCACTACTGGTTAGGAATATAAGCAGGATCCTGTTGGATAGGACTCCTGACCAATATAGTACAGCAATCTGTTCTCACTGTGATTAACCAATCACACAAGGGATTTAATCTCTTAACAATGACTTTCATTGAAGTAGCACTGCCATCAAGACTAATGGTCATTGATCTACACAATTTCAGTTAATTGCTCCAAGCCAGCCAACCTGGAAGGTAGCACCATGTCTTGTGGCAAATTCTAAAGCTTGATAATGCATTGTGTAAAAAACCATTTTCTTTTGTCTGTCCTTATTCTTCCAGGATTCAGTTTCATTGGATGACATAGTTCACTAACACATTTCATAATTTAATTAGTAGTCCTTTTCCTCTGGTCAGCCTCTAAAACTTAATCTCATCATACAATATCAGAAGATGCTTAGGTCAGTGGAGAATGTTTCAGTGTTGAAATCCACACTGAGAGGTTTTTAATTAAATATAGATAGATCTCATTTAGTGATTACAATTGGGATTCGCAACTTGGATCATTAAGTGAAGTGTTTGCTAAGTGAAACCAGGACCGTACTTTTGATCTTGCTTCAGCTTTCCTTTGCTTTACTGACCTACAAAGGTCATAAATGTGAGGATTGGTCATAAAGTTACATTATTGTCATAAATGTGAGTGGTTGCTGAATGAGGCAGTTACTAAATGAAGACTATCTGTAACTTCAGGCTCTGGATTGCCATCATTTACCCAGGTAGTTACTGATCCTATGAGATGGAAATAGTAGAAGATGGCTTCCTGTATTTGCTGACATCTGTAAGGAAATTCAGTCAGATCATTAACTACACTCTTCCTACTTTTTAAAAAATAAAGTTAAGATCAAGCCAGAGATACTAACAACCTGTAATTCTGCCACCCAAATAACACTAAATCTTTTAGCTCCAACCATGGGAAAACTGGCCTCTAAAACCTGGAGTTAACCATTTCCTGGTTTACTCCAGCACATAAACTACTATCACATTGCAATATCCCCTCAAGCTAATTCTCTCAGGCAGCCTTTTGGCAACTTTCAATCCCTTTCAATGTCACTCCTGTTGATAAGAAATGTTCTTCCTTACTTAACACCCAACGTAATGGTGATTAATATCCAGAATTGAAATGATCAAAGCTAAAATTTCAGCATTCAGTTCTAGTACCCTGGATTAGATATTTCCTTGGAACAGTTCCTATGACTTGTAGTTTCATAAGTAGATAATTTTGCCGCCTTGCATATATGAAAATCTATTCCAGCTTCATATTTTAAGATGGAGAATAGAGATAGACCTTTTGCCATATCAAGCACATAACATTAAAAAAAAGATATTACAGTTCAGTTTTATGCTGATATTGTTCAGTAAATGAAATGACTTTTAACTAGTTAGTAACCATGAAGAGCCATTTTATTCTGTAGCAATAGCTGGGAAAATCTATATTCTCCCTTATTTGTTCTCCCCAAAGAGAAAAGATTATATAAAATCTGAAAGTTCATTGTCAGTCCAGAGCTATTCTTAAAGGTAATTACTTGATGCAGGTAATATTCAGTGAACAGAATATTGGATTCTGAACGCCACTGAAGTATTCTTTGCTGGCATGCCAGCAAAAATGAACAAAGAGAGAACAAGTTGAACCTTAAATGAATGAAATATTTTTCTCCATTTTTGTTCTTTAAAAGAAAGGGATTGTAAATTGTTTTAGTTGTAGGTCAAAATTTCACACATTTTATTTATTTAAAACATTTATAGAGCCACATGTTCTACCCAGTTCTGGGCAGCTCCTAATCAAAAGTTAAAACAACACATACAATTATATTAAAACTATAAAATTAAACATATTAACACATTAAAACTTTGAGAATATCAAAGACCTGGTGCCAAGTCAAACTTCTAATGTGCAATTATCCAATATTATCCCAACGCCTGGGGGAAAACGCCAGGTCTTCAAAGCTTTATGGAAGGCTAAGAAAGTAGAGGACTGCCAAACTTGGGGGAGGGAGGCAGAGTATTCCATAGGACAGGAGCTGCCACACAAAAGCACACTTCCTGGCTCCCATTAGATGGTAATATTTAGGGGAATGGACTAGGAGGTTCAATCACTAGGAGCAGGCCTACCTTATCTGACCTGGTATTCAAATTGACAAAAGTGAAGCGAGTCTGAATACCTTCTGCATGCACTGTATATAATTAGGTAATGGCTAATAGCAACACGATTTACACTTCAGAACAAAGGCCAGAACAAAGGCGTCTAAATAATTTGCACAGTGCTAATTTCTTCCATGAATTTTGTCTGAAATATCTGAGTTTTGATCATTTCTCATAACTGTAATAAATATATTTGTGTCCTCAAAGCAAACCTTCCCACCACACACATTGGTCCTCTAAACATAAACATAATGGCAGAGAACAACAGAGAAGAGGACATGGAGCCCAGTGACACATGTAGCATCAGGAAAATTTTTCCAGCTCATCATAGTGAGATGTTGTACTACTTAATATTGAAGCATTTAGCATTTGTTCCACATTACTTCATTACTGCGTTGTTTAAAAGGGAAGCCTCCATATATAGAATGAGTAAATTAAATCACAGTATAATTGCAGCATATTAAGATATGAGATTTCCCCCTCTTCTTTCAGCTTTCCCCTAAAAATGTATAGTTATGGAAATGGCTTGAAGGGCTGTTGAGAGTGCAGGGAGCATTTTTCCAATATTTGAACTTATTTTCAAGTATATAAGATCTCCAAGATTAGGGATTCTCAGTATGGTTGTTTGCAGTGTATTTTGGAACTTTTCCAAGGGAATCCTTGCTCCTGAAGCATTGATGTTCAGGACACTGAGATAATGTGAGGCTATGAATCAAATGGTTTATTTCTTTCCTATTGGCAGCCATCTAGAAACTGAACTTTGAGGCATGTACCCCCCCCTCCAATGAATCTTTTTGATAACATGTAGAAAGAGGCTTTTTTCGGGGGGGGGGGGTGTGCATTTCAGTAAACTGTGTTTGATATGTGAATGGGTTAGAGATAATATGCAGGCAGCTCTGGGAGGCTGACTAAAATACTGTTTAAGACTTTAATCTAGAGCAGTGTTTCCCAAACTTGACAATTTTAAGGCATGAGGACTTCAACTCCCAGAATTCCATAGCCAGCAACGCTGGCTGTGGAATTCTGGGAGTTGAAGTCCACATGCCTTAAAATTGTCAAATTTGGGAAACACTGATCTAGAGAAAATAACCACCTATTTGGACCAACCTCCTTTCGCATACATGGAGTTCTTTATGCAGAAATGGATAGGAGGAATTTAAGGTTGATTTCTGAGACCTGATTTGAGTGGCAGACATTCACAAAACTGTAGGATTTGGGCATGGAATCTGAGGTCCTCCAATTGTTGCTGATCTACAGTTTGTAGCAGCCACAGCCAGTATAGCTAGTGATGAGGCATGTTGAGAGCTGTCATTCAGAAATGTTTGGAGGGCAATATCCCACTCTTTCTCTGGAGATAGCTAATCCATTAAGAAGAGGGCTATATAATGAGGGGGGCAGATAGTTCCGTGACAACAGTAAGCATTTCTGTTCACATGTAACTTTTTGTGTTCTGATGGTTCATATGAGACACAGCCAAGTTAATGGAAAACTCCAACAATCGTGAGAGTATAATCTGTCTTCTCAGATTTCAGATTCTAAAATCCAGGAAATCTAACTTTCGCTATAAAAAAGGGGGGGGAGGTGCATTGGGCATATAAAGGCTATATATACTCTCCAGATTCAGGAATGGCAAGTTCAGGTTCTATTAGATCAGACTATTTGTCTATCCAGCATAAAATTGCCTGCCTATGGCTGGATGAGACAATATTAGGCTAGATAGACAAATAGTCTGATCTAATAAAAAGCAAAAAAAATGTTACTAATGTTCAATATACATAGATAATATATTGGGATCTGAGCCTCAAGCCAAATCATGTATTTGCCAACAAAATGCTGTACTCAAAACAAAACAACTTCATTGAGGTTTGGAGAAACAAGAATGTTCTTACACAAATAACAAATACATATGCATACAACCCCCAAGCAAAAAACATAATTTAAAAAAAAGAAAAAAGCCCTCCCTATTTAATACCTACCATGTACATGGAGCATAGGAACTTCCACTGGTCAACCTCTCTAGATCTTAAAACACTCAACTATCTGCTATTTCCAGTTTGTTTGATTGTTTCAACTGGTCATACTTTAAAATGAAAATAGGTTTTAGCATTCTTCCCCTTTGAGGAACATCTGGGTAGTAGAGACATTCTTTGAAATAAGAAAGGTGCTGAAAATGCTGTTTTATAACAAGCTGACCTTATAGTTGAAGCCTAAGATTAATCCCTTGTGGCACCTTACTTAAACTTTCTCTCTAATTTCATGAAGAGCCTATTCAACCAATACTGACTGGAAGTTCATATTATTAATAATACTTGTTCTGTATTACATGCCAATTTGTGTCAAGAGTCCGAATTTTGATCAAGTGACCATGCGGATGCTGCAGTGGTTATAAGTGTGAAAAAATGTTTTTTTTCAGTGCCATTATAACTTCGAACGGTCACTAAACAGATGGTTGTAAGTTGAGGACTACCTGTAGTGTTAACAATTGACTTGATGATAGAACCAACATGCTGCAGGCTATGGTCCTAAAATTTTATAAGCAGACAAAGTAACACTTAAGGCCCCTGATGTGGAATTTTAAATTTCTGGATTATGAATCTCTAACCAGCATCTCTGAATTGATATCACTTCATTGAAAAGCTTGGCTATGGGTAATAACTTTATGAAAACCATAAGCATATAAATACATACAAAACTAACTAGAGTTCCAGTTTAAGATTGTACTTAGTTGTCCATTATGTAGAGGTACACCTGTATTTCCTGCAGTCTTTTGTTGAAATTACAGTGAAAGTTACTACAATCTTGATGGAAGTTCAGCAGGGCCTTCTGCCATTAACATGGATAATAAAGATGTCATCAAATTTCTTCAAGTAGTGAAGAGCGCTTTTGGAACCAGAACTGAGAGAATATTGTTAGCTGAGTAATTATTGTTCCAAGCCACCACAAAGATGTTAGTGTATTATGGGGATGTGTGAGTTCCTGTGGCAATGCCACTGATTTAGAGATGTACATGCAATCCAAAGCTGAAATAATTCTGAATGGGTAAAAGTGATGTGGCAGAATTTGCTGGCTCTATATTCTATAATCATTATATTTCAGGTATTTTTTTATTTCATCTGCATAAAAGACATTGGTATAAACTACTTCAGTGCCATCAATATTCAGGGTGATTCTTATGGCAAATTGATAATGAATATTATTTTTTGCCAAAATGATTTTCCATATATGACTTGGAGTGTTGATGCCATAAGACTGAAGAATGGATTCTATGTAATTAAATACTCACACTTTTTTCCAGAAGCCAGTGTTACATAAAGCTTTGTTTAGGGACTGATTTTATCTCCCAATTTTCTATCTACCATAAAAATGGTGGTGGTGATGGGGTGTCAGTAGAGCTGTTGTATTGTTGAATACTCTACACTGCCATAATGTCTCAATTAAAGAGTGGCAAAGAAATGGTGAGATATAAATGCAGCGACTGAATTTTGAATAAAGTTGTTGGCCACTCCTCTTTGAAAGATATGGGCCTGGTGAAGAAAGAAGATATAGAGCTTTCCTCCTTTTATAGGTTCTGCTGATTGTACAACCTCCCAGTTGTGCCTTAACTTGATGACTTTCTAGTTGATTTAGCTCCTTTGCCTGAACTGCAAATTAGTTTACATATTCTCTGATATCAATCTGTCGTCCTATGTGGAATAGGTTTTGGAAAGTTTTCCTTTTTAAATTTTAGGGCTCTACTTCATTCACAGGAAGAATTTGTAAATAGCAGCTGGATCCAGATTCTGGCATCCATGTCCTCCAATCCCATGTACATTGTATGTACTTTTTCAAGGCTCCTCATTGTCTGGATTCTATTACTCTGGTTTTGGTTATTTATACAGATATAACTGTAAATGTGTATTTTGATGCATGGTACCAGCCCTGTGTTTATTGTACATGTAGAGGAATCCTGATATCCAAAGGTTAGTATGGCAACACTTCAACAGTGAACAGGTAATTGAAGTTTGTGTAAGCCTGATAGGGGAAAGTTCATAGTACAGTTTTTTTCAGCAGCTGAGTAAGGATATTTGAAGTGTTATATTTATCTGAATTCTTCTTAGTGTCATGTCTGACATTATGCATACAATAGAAAGGAATACAAAATATTCAAAATTAGAAAAGCAACGTGGTAAAAAAATTACGGTTTTGCTTTGTTCATGAACTGTAAAGAAATAATGCTTTGTAACTTTTATTAGTTTAAAATAACTAATATTGCTTTATATAAAAGGTTCATAATAGGTTTAACATATAATAGGGGCTAAAAGTGGTTTCTGAACATAATTGCTATGAAATTACATTTCTTTAGCTTGAAAGAAGTGTACCTGACTCTGAAAACCCATTACTATAAAGATATTTATAGAATAATAGCTACTCCAAGACCAAATAGTTTTTAACTTTGCTAGTTTTTGTTGTTGTTGTTGTTTTCCAAAAAAAAAAAAAAAATAGAACAATTTAAATGAAAACATTGCATGTTATAACCAGAAATGTTCCACATGGTATATAGTTTGGAAGGAAGAGAGGAAGTATTATTTTGTCAGTCATCTCTTTAATTTAAGCAAACCAGCCCTAGAACTCGGGGTGGGGGTGAGGAGGAGAGCTTCTGGCATTTTTTCCTAATAGGAGATAAGCAGCTGCCCCAAAGACAGAGGGAAAATTAATAGTGAAATTGGACAGAAACACTTGGTGACCAGACTCACCCATTGCCCTAAGCTGTGGTTTACTTACCTACATTTTATTGAATGAACAATAAAATGTCTTATTTCTGCTGTAATTAAGTTTGGGTAAGCTGCTAAGTAACACTCTCTTTAAAGTAGATGTGACAATACATATGGAATGTCGGGATGTAGCTGTGATGCTCCAAAGCAGACTGTGACCTATTGTTGGAACAGTGCCCATCTGAGCGAATATCAGGGGCACCCCAGAGACTTTCTGTATACAACTCTATCATGTATTGATTATATAAATACTCTTATCTTTGGATTTGTAAATAGAATAGTTTCATATTTGGCAAATGTTTTTTTAACATTTTTGCCATGTGAGAAAGAGAGAGAGAAAAGAACGAGAGAGAGAGAGAGAGAGAGAGAGAGAGAGAGAGAGAGAGAGAGAGAGAGAGAGAGAGAGAAACTTTTCAAGTTTCCTGAAAACAGATATAGCTGTGTTTAAAGATTGCTTTGGTCACATTTTTGTACATTGTCTTTCAAATCATTTTGAAAGCCTGCGCAGCCCTACCCATGATGCTTGCTTACAAAGTAGTACTATATGGACTCAGTGCATTGTGGAAAACTGCAGTGGTCCCACCTTTCAAACATGGCATTCTCCAGCACTGGAGATGGAGAATCTACCAATGGGTTTAGACTGTGTTCCTGCCCAATCAAATCAAGTCAGCCAAACTTGCCATGCCTGTCCTAGACCAGGGTGTCCCAGTCTCAACTTGATCTTGCCCAGAACAGACGTGCAAGTTTGGCTCTTAGGCAGGTACAGTCTCCATTGGTGGATTTTCTATTTCCCCTCAGTCTTCTGAACAGAGCTACAGTCAGCTCTGTTTTTCAGTTACACTATCCTTTCCTCACAACACAAATTTACATTACTGGAGGAATGGAGGCTTTCGTTCCCTTTCCCCCACTCCCTTTCTTTGCAGCAACGGTTACTAGCTGGGGAAACTGTCTCCCCTCTGCAAACTACCCACCTTCACTCCTTGAGCAGCACTGAGATTAGTGCTGTCTCTCAAATTTCTCCCTCAGCCTTCCTTTCTCTCTCAGGCTACCGGCTGAAGAGCTGGCTAACGAGCGTGCAAGGGCCGAAAATGTCCTTTTGAGGCCAGCGCGCATTAGGCAAGCTCGTTCCAATCTTCAGGATTTTTTTGCTGTAGAAGGTTTTCTCGGCTTGAGACTGCAGCTCCGGTGCCCTGAAATGCGCACAAGCCAACGCAGCTGCTCGAAGCTTACGCGCATTCGGGGAGGGCCGTTTTGTCTTCTGGATCTCTGCTGCGTAGCCTGGGGGTGCTCGGACGAGCTCCTCTTGCCTTCCAAAGGCGGTGGGCGCCCTCTAGAGTGTAGGCCCTATTCCTACACCAGACAGACCTCAAGGCCTTATTCTTCAACTATATCTCTTGGAATTTTGAGCCAGGTGTCTCCAGACCTGGTCACCTTGGGGGCAGAGATTTTGCTGTCTCACAGGCCCGCCCATCCCATAAGCCGCATTGCCATTTCTCAACTAGCTGGCCAGGCAACACTGCGCAGCCTCAGACACAACCGGCCACTCAACAGGACTGGTCTGGTGACCAGGGGAGCAGGGAGACCAGGATATCTCCTGCTCTTTACTCAACGAACCAGGGGTACCTTTTCGTGCACCTGGAGTTGATTCAGACAAACCAGGGGTACCCTCTCATGCACCTGTGCTTTTGTCATGCAAACCAGGGGTACCCTATCGTGCACCTGTGTTTCTCTCGCCAAGATAGAGGACAAAACGGCTCCTATGAGCTAGGACCCTTTGCCTTCTTCTTTGGGTCGGAAAAGGCATAGATCCTCCAACCAAGAAGTAGCTGGCAGGATCTCGGCCAAGGCCAAGGCCTTTTCGGCTAGAAAAACCTCCAAAGCGGCGGAGAAGCAGGCCAGCAGGAGACACCAGGCCCTGGAAAAAGAATTCTCCAGAGCTCAAAAGCAGGCCAGGGTCGGGGCCGAACAGGCCTCTTCCTTTGACCTACCCCTGGGTCCCTCTACCTCTTCCCAAGGGGTCTGGTCGCCTGAGGACCTTCTCTCTCCTACTGTTGCACCTGGGGTATATCGCAATGGTTCTCAATCTCTATCTCAGCGCCCGGTGCCCAAAGCCACCTTCACTCCTACGGCCGCTAGACTCAGGACAGCCGAACCAGCCAACTTTCCCTCCGAGGACCACCTCCAGGTGCTCATTGCTCAGGCAGTTGAGCAAGCTCTCGAGGCCAGGTCACTGGCAACCAGGGCTGAGTCAGTTGGTTCACTACCAATCCCTCAATCAGCTACTGCGGCATATCAGGCGCTTTCTTCCCTGTCTCAATCCTCATATTCCAGGGCCTCATCCCCTCATGAGTACGATCCAAAAATGGATGCACCATGGTCGGATGAGGAGGGTCCTCCCTCGGAACCTCCAGCTTTGGGGGGGTCTGTTTAACCCTTCTCTTTTTTCCCCCCTGCTCCACAAGGCCAGCTCCACCGCCCATCTCGGGCCCGATCCCCTGGTGCCGGCAGCCTCGACTGCACTAGACTATGAGGCGGAACCGGTCTTCACTGAACCGGTAACAATTCAACACTGTGTGCCCTGTCCACCCCTTTTCCTGAATGCGGTCCGGAAACAGTGGGCCTCCCCGGGGACCTTCCCCCTTCCCAGTGGGAATGACAAGGAATTGTTCAGTGTTGCCCAAGATTTGGATGATGCGCTGGAGGTGCCTGCGGTGGACGACTTCTGGGTCCTCTTGTATCCCCTACTGTTATTTCAGGGGATATATTGGAGGCCCTGAAGGCAGAGGATCGCAGATGGGAACTAACGTTCCGCAGAACCCATCAAGCAACGCCGTGGACTGTTAAAGCAGCCACCTCTGCTTCCTTTTTTACTAGGTCCTCTCTCCTCTGGCTCTGGCAGCTCCAGGCCAGAATTCCAGCGGAGGATATCCGCACACATCAGGACCTGAGTAAACTTGTGATGGCCGCGGAATATTCTTCCGACGCCACGCTGCAGGCTCCAGATATTCTTCCAAAGCCATGGCATCGAATGTAACCGCACACCGTATGCTCTGGTTAAAGAACTGGCATGCTGATGCAAAGTCCAAATGGCTCTTGTCAGCAGCTCCGTACAGGGGGGAAAACTGTTTGGGGAGGCTTTAGCGCCTTTCCTAACAGAAAATAAGGACAAACGCAAGGTGCTCAACCACCTCATAAAGCGAGCAGACAGAAGGACTACCTCTTACACCCGGAGACAGTTCTTTCGCTCGGGGGCTAATACTAGCTATAACCAACCCAACCGTCCCTTTCCTGCCAGGCAAGACATGCCACCTGACAGATCATTTTCCCGACCCAGGCAGCAATTTCAGGGCAAGCGGCCCTTTCGAGGGGGCGGTCGCCAATTCCGTCAGTCCAAGTGACTCTCGGGTGGCTCTTTCCATAGGGAGCAGATTGTCCCTCTTTGCCCACCAGTGGGAGGCCACCATCACAGATGCCTGGGTTCTGGACATCATACATCACGGTCTCTCCCTGGAATTTGTCTCCAGTCCCCCGAGACATTTCATATCTTGCAGGTATATTGCGTCAAGTGTTACAACCATCCTCAAATCTGCAAAATCAAAATCCAGGATTAGTTGCTGCCATGATATGTTATTCACTTGGCTCTCTGCTTTTCTTGCCTTACACTGTTGAAGCAGGAGATACGTAGCACATCCAGCCAGCTTATTTAATATGGTTTGCTCTAGGATTTGTCTTACTGTGGCTGATCAGAGTTCAAATCAGGAAATATGGATGTATCAGCACATCAAAGGGACAATTTGTAAATGATCATATAAGCACTGCAATAATATAAATATTTAATAACAATGCTGTTATTGCCCAATCAATATTATTTTAGACCACTTAGTTTCTACTGCCATTTAGTGTGCTGATATTATACATATTAGATGTAATATATTTTAGCAATATATATTTTCACTCTTCTCCATTAGTTTTCTCACAAAAATTTCAGTTTTTTACTTGAAAATTACAGTTGAATTAAATACTAGTGAGTGCCCACATTGATTAATAAATTTAAAATGCTATTTAAACTGCTGTTTTTGATAGAAAATACATGGAGAAGAAGAAAAGCTTATTCTGTTTATGAGACCTGTTACTATTCAGTATGTTAAACAAAAAAACCCTGCCCTATCTTTAAATAATTACAAGTTGTATCTCAGTGTTTTTAAAACTTGGCCATTTTAAGATGTGTAATGATTTGTACTATTGTAACATGCTTATAGCAGAGTGGGGAAAAGGCTTAAAGAGAGATAACCTGCAGTCCTGCTGTGCTTTCAATGAAATTTTTGTCTGAGTTTTTATTCTGGCATGTGTTAGGATCTTCTCAAGTATTGCTGATAAAGGCTTGCTGAATGTAGTTCCAAGTTAGGTTTCAATATACGGGTGCTGCTTTTCAGGGGCAATTCTATTCAGCAAACTGAAGGGAATGTTTTGTGTGTGTGTGTGTGTTATTGGAGTACTTCCAGAAAAAAAGTCCTGAAAAAGCATGAATTATGCTGATACATCAGAAACGTCATATTTTAAGGCGCACTATGCAGCTTTTCAAATGCATTAACATCTACTGCAGCAAACAGTTGCAGTTGAGTCAATATATCAACTGCACCTTAGAACTAATTTATATAATGGCAATTAGCAAGTGGTATTTGGGAATTTGTATATCTCCAGTGCACTGTCCCCCCCTTTTTTTGCTGGAATATCTATCCAGAAATGCATGACTTCTACAAATTAGGTTTGTAAAGTTTTAGTTCATCTTTGGACTATGATAGTCTCTGGTCTTAGTAAATGACAATTATTTTTTCATTATAGAATTGTAATTTGGTTTAATAATTATATGTGAAACTTCAGTCTTAAGTTTTTAAGAAGCAAATCATGAAATACAATCTCACTGACATTTACAGATAATCCTCAACTTACAATTGAGCCCAAAATGTATGTTGCTAAGTGAGAAATTTATTAAGTGAGTTTTGCTCCATTTTGCAACTTTTCTTACCACATTTGTTAAATGAATCATTGCAGTTGTTAAATTAGTAACACAGTTAAGTGAATCTGGCTTCCCTATTGACTTGGCTTATCAGAAGGTTGTAAAAGGTGATCATGTGATTCTGGAACACTATAACCATCATAATGTGAGTCAGTTGTCAAGCATCCAAATGTTAATCACGTGACCATGGGGATGATGTAATGGTCATAAAGTGTGAAAAATGGTCATAAGTCATTTTTTCAGTATCGTAACTTCAAACAATCACTAAGCAAATTGTTGTAAATCGAGGACTACCTGTATTTAGAATTCAATAAAGGTAGTCCTTGACTTATGACCACAGTTGAGCCCAAATTTTCTGTTCCTAAGTGAGGCATTTGTGAAGTGAGTTTTGCTCCATTTTACGACTTTTCTTGCCACAGTTGTTAAGTGAATCACTACAGTTGTTAAGTTATTAACCTGGTTGTTAAGTGAATCTGGCTTCCCCATTGTCTTTGCTTGTCAGAAGGTCGCAAAAGGGGATCACGTGATCCAGGACATTGCAACTGTCCAAAATTCGAGTCAGTTGCCAAACATCTGGATTTTGATCACATGACCCTGGAGATTCTGCAGTAGTTGTTAGTGTGAAAAATGGTTATAAGTCACATTTTTTTCAGTGCCATTGTAACTTTGAACAGTCATTAAATGAAATATTGTAAATTGAGGACTACCTGTACCACTGTGAAAAATGTCTTTAAGTGTAATGGATGCATGATATTCAATTGCAAGAGCATAATGAGAAAGGCACTAAACTGTTACTTACTGTAGTTTCATTGAGGATCATTTTTTAAAACCATAATTTATGATCAGTTGTGATTTACCCCATAAACTATGCTTAAGTACCATGGCTTAATACAATGTACAAGCTTGCTAAGATAGTATTTGATAAGGGATTGTAGATAGCCCCCAACTTAGCTGTGTTTTTAATGCAACAGATACCCATACTTAATTTAATCACAGTTCTTTTAAATGGATTATCTTACTAGAGTTATTAGTTTTGAATTTTACCTTTTTCCTTGAGAGTTCAGGAGAATTTATAGAAGAGCTGACCTTAATTTTGTCTCCACAGCAGAACCCTGTAAGGTACATTGGGTTAGTCTGAGACAGAGTTATTGACCCAAAGTTGCACAGTCTTATGGAACTTGAACATAGGTCTCCCTGATCCAAGTACAACCTCTTATCTAATTACATTATTTTGTAGCTATTCTTCTTCCCATTCCTCTGAAGGAAGCACTCACTTCAGGAACTTGAAAGTAAGTATCCCTGCAATTTGCTTTCTGTAGCAAAGAAATTAGTTCTATATTAGTTCTGGTTTTAATCTCATAGCTATGGAAATTCTTGATGTTCTAGCTGTAATTATACTGTAACTGTTCTCTCATTTGTTCCAATTCTGGTTGTTACTTCAAGATTTATAACCTACTACTTCTCTTAAATGACTAGTGCCCAAAGTCCTACTTCCAATAAAATTAGAGGTATCTTTTAAAAAACAAACAAAAAACCGCTATTATCTGTGATAAAATGGATCAGATACTGAAACTGAGAGGCCAGGCTCAAATCATTTTTTAGCATTGCCAGAGGTTCTGATTCACCATGTGATCAAGTACAAGATTCATGGAATACCATGTGTCAGGAGTGGTTCAGCGACAAAGCTTGATTTGGCCACCCCAAGAGGCAAAAGCAAGCAGAAGAATCTGGTCATACATCTTAATTTTATTTTCTATTTCTGGTATATAGAGTAATCTGAAAAAAAGAAAAGAAAAGAAAAAAGGGGCGTGATATGGATAAAGGAAAAAGCACTTTCTATAGTGAAAAATGCAAGCAAAATTAATATTATATGAATTATAATATTCATATATAAATATTAGATGCTTTACTGATACTTATCTGTCAGATACTACATGGAAAAAGCTAGCAAGTATCTTATTATTGAGTACCTACCAGGGATATTGATTTCAGCCTACTGATCCAGTGAAAGTAAAATTAGAATCACTCCTTTTGCTGTTTGGTCTTGTTTGTTTATGAATGCTCCCACTGTGTGTTGTCTGCTTCTGCAGATGATGTGTTAGAAGTTGGTTCTTTTTCTCAACAGCATTACCCTGCACCTGGACAACATGTCCTGCTATGATGTCAAACTCCTCCTTTCACTGCTAACAAGCTGATTTAGGTGTAACAGCCATAGTTTTTCTGCAGAGAGATATACCCCATTACCTGAAACTATCTCTTAAAATGTTATGACATGTTTATATCAACTTAACTTTGATTAACCCAATTTTCTGGCTTTGCACAATATATTGAACTGCAATATAAATAAATAGATAGAATGTGCACTGAATATACTTTAAGACTGTGATGGCGAACTTATGGCATGTGTGCCACAGGTGGCAGAGGGATGAAGGGCAGGACTGTTCCCCTCCCCCTCTCCATGCGCACTTGACTAGTGGGAGCTGGAGAGGGCAGGGAAACCAAATCCTGCAGCACTCTCGCTCTCTTTCTCTCTCCGCACCGGGAGTCTGGGAGCAGCTGCGAGAGCTGGGCGGGGAGAGGGGAACCTATAAAAGGAGCAGGTTTTGGCGGGAGAGAGCGAGAGAGCACGTGGCCTTTGGAAGCAATGGTGCCATTGGGACAGTGAGCGAGAGGCGTGAGTTTGGAAAAAGGGCGAGCGAGTGAAGCAACGTGAGCGAGGGAAGCAGCAGGAGTTTGGACTTTGGAGAAATGGTGAGAGAAGTGTGAATGAGTGAAGCAGAAGGCCTTTGGAGAAAGGGTGAGAGAAGGGTGAATAAGCGAAGCAGAATGTGTTTGGAGAAAATGCGAGAGAAGGGTGAACAAGCGAAGCAGAAAGCGTTTGGAGAAAGGAGATCAGCAAATGGCCTTTGCCCACACACTTGTGGACTCCGGGGGAGAGGATGCTGCAAGTGGCATGAGAGTCCATATTACCTGCGCTTCGCTGCCCAGACCCCAGCCTGGTTAGAGCAGACAGCAACACGTTCTCACTGCATGGAGCGGCTTGGCTGGGTGAGGCGAACCGGAGACATGCCAAACCTGCCTGGGTATGCACAGAGGTGGCAGAGTGCTTGCGCCTGGAGTCTGGCTTCCCAGGTGATTGTTTTGCCATGCAGGCTGACTGCATTCTGAGTGCTTCCCTTTCACCCAGGACGCCAGGCACATGCACTTGCCGCCTCTGCACATGCCCAGACAGATTCAGCATGTCACTGGTTCGCCTCTCCCGGCCAAGCTGTTCTGTGCAGTGAGGAGAATGTGCCACTGCCTGCCGAAACAAGGCTGGGGTCTGGGCAGCGTAGAACAGGTAATGTGGACTCTGACCATCATAAGTATGAATCAGTTTCCAAGCATCTAAATGTAAATCACATGATCCTGGGGATGCTGCAACATTCATAAGTGTGAAAAATGGTCATAAGTCACTTTTCAGCGCTGTTGTAACTTCAGTCACTAAGCGAATTGTTGTAAGTCAGGGACTACCTGTACTTTATCACTTTTTTCCTTTTTTGGGGGGGTCAAGTTTTTGACACCTTGCTAGATGACTGGTGGTACTCGGATATTGCCATATCCTAAAAGTGGTACAATCAGTGAAAAGGTTCAAAAGCCCTGTGGGAGAGCACTCTAGGGCCAGCAGGCAAAAGGCCATCCCGAGTGGGGAAAGTCAGATCCCCATCAGCATCATGGCCACCCAGGCCCAGCAGAGATGGGAGGAGGCACATAATCCTAGCTGAGACTGGGGGGCCATGGCGCCAATGGGGATCCAGCTTTCCCCGCTTGGGATGGCCTTTGGCTTGATGGGCGTGAGCGTGCTCTACCACCTGTACTCAAGCTTGCTAGCCGACCATTTCGCCTCCTTTGTGCTGGGCGGGCCAGGCGCTCTGGGTGGCAGTGGCAACCTAATGGACCCGCACAAACTGCTGGCAGCAGTAACCCAAGGCGGGGCTAAGGTGCATCAGGTGTGCAAGGGGAACAAGCTCCACATGCGGGCCAAGGACAAGATCTGCAAGGGGGCCAAGGAGCTGACCAGCAGGAACCTGCTCTCCAACTGCAAGGAAAAACAGATGGGATGGAGTAGGTGTGTCTGGTGATCTGCATCACACACCTCTCCCCTCCCCTGCTCCACGGGCTGCGGAGCTCCAGAATATGCTGGTTGAGGGACTGGCAGGCTGTGGCTACTGACAGACACTGTCAGCACCCATGCACTCACTGGCCTCTGTGCGGAGGCTGATGGTGTCAGGCAGCAACTGCCCCGGCCCCTGCCTCACCTCACCTTTCCCCATGGCAATGGCACCTCTGCCCTGCCCCCTGTCTTGCCTTGCCTCACCCCATAGGACGAGCCTCCTACCCACTGCCTCACTCACCAGAGATCCCCTGCATCTCCCTCAATCCTGCCTGGCCCCCACAGGTGTCCCCCATGAGTAACATCAAAGTGGCCACGCCCACCCCGGCCACACCCATCCCATCTGCCATGACCACCATAGCCATGCCCACCCAGTGGCCACCCTCACCCAGTGGGCCACACCCATGCAGCACCCAGTGATAAATAAGTGGATTTTGGGTTGAAGTTTGGGCACTCAGTCTCTAAAAGGTTCGCCATCACTGCTCTAAGATATGTTTGACACTATGTTCAAATATGTATTTTGTTTCAATACAGCCAGAGTGGACTTGAATAATAATTATGTAAAGATGTAAGTCTTTAATGGGTTGAGATATTTATTTTATGCATTAGATTCATATCCTCTCTTTTGTCCAACTGCTCACTGTGGCATACATTGAAACATAGAATGTAAAGTTCAGAAACTATATTGGGGATAATCTGGACCTCAAATTGATCATAAACCTCAAATTGATCTTAGAACTGACTGGCAGAGATTGATTCATATATCAGACTAATGTAGTTGTCTTAATGTAGTTGTTTGCTTTCAGTTTGTGGGACCTAGTCATTGTTACTTGTAAACTCTAGTTTATGGCTTTATTCAGTGTGTTAACTCAATTATTCATTAAATCACTGTTTAAGTAGACCATGACTTAGCATGATACGTGAGCCCATTGAATCCTGTGATTGAGAGAAAGAAAGAAATGGACTAGGTACCCAAACTCCAGGGCAATTAATGTCTAAAGTTCAAAACTAAGACAAGAGTCAGTAGCTTTGGGGATAGAATTGGCACAGGGTAAAACAAAGGGTTTGGTTGTTTGATAAACAGCAGGAACTTCAAGGAGCTTTCCTGCTATTGAACTGAATTAAAATTAGTTAACTGAGCATTACAATCTCCCGGTAACTGGGAAGCAGGTGGAGCTGTACAGAACAAAAATCAGATTGTACTTTTAACCATCTAGTCCACGGGTCGGCAACCTGCGGCTCCAGAGCCGCATGTGGCTCTTTTAGCCTTCTCCTGCAGCTCCCAGTCCTCTGCCATTTGCAGAGAGAGAGAGACAGACAGACAGAGGCACTTGCACTTCTTTCTCTCTCTCTCTCTCTCCCCCCTCTCTGTGTATGTAAAAAAAGAGAGTGGCCTCCCTCTGTTCTCTGACAAGCTTATTGGGCGGGGCTCCTGCCTTTGCTGCATGTCCGCAGGAAGCAGCAGAAAGCAGCTCTCTCTCTCTCTCTCTCTCTCTCTCTCTCTCTCTCTCTCTCTCTCTCTCCCTCCCTCCCTCCCTCCCTCCCTCCCTCCCTCCCTCACTCACTCACTCTCACTCTCACACACTCTCACACTGAGTGGGGGAAGAGAACAGCAGACCAAGGCAGGAGAGAGCCAGCCCAATAAGAATGTGTCTTAGCTTGTCTGAGAACAGGTGAAGCCAGCTTCCCAGGTGAGCAGAAGATCAGAGAGAGGGGGAAGAGAGAGAAAGAGAGAGAGGGAGAGAAAAAGAGAGGGAGAGAGGAAGAGAACTCATGCACAGCAACCTCTATTTCTTTTTAATTAAATTCTTCACGCGGGAGTTTTGCAGCTCCCAGTGTTTTCTGTGGGAAACAGGTCCAAGTGGCTCTTTGAGTGTTTAAGATTGCCAAGCCCTGATCTAGTCTAATCTGGAGTGGGAATGCTTTTGAATGAGGTTCTACTGCTCCTTAATGTTGTGGACCAGGTGTGTGGCTAGAGTAGTGACTGTAGTCAGAAAGTGCAGAATTTCTTTCAAGATCCTATGGACCCAAGACGTACGTAGCAAGGTATTCAGATAATTACTTATTATAAGGCAGCTTCCCTGACATGTAAGGGTGACACAGACTCTCTAAACAAGCTAAATAAGTTTTTTGGATGGTTTGAGGCTACAAACAATGTTCCAGCAAGGAAGACTGTTCCCCTTCCTGATGAGCAGGTGCTCAGGTTTGATACAACTGCTGTTTGGAAAGTCCTGCGGAAAGTCAATACCTGGAAAGCGGCGGATCCTGATAATATCCTGGGCGAGTACTTAAGGAATGTGCTGACCAGCTGGCCACTGTTCTCACAGACATCTTCAATCTCTTGTTGCATCAGGCTGTGGTTCCATCATGTTTTAAGACTGCAATCAATGTATCAGTGCCCAAAAAAACTATAATCACATGCCTTAATGATTACCATCCAGTTGCACTCATTTCCCTTATGATGAAGTGTTTTGAGAGATTGGTGAAGGACTATATAGTTTCATGCCTTCCCCCTATATTTGACTCATTACTGATTGCCTATCGGAAAAATCGCTCTGTAGAAGATGCACTTTCCTGTGTGCTTCATCTTTGCTTGGCGCACCTGGAGGGAAAGAATATTCATGCAAATGCTTTTTTTTAAATTTTAGTTCAGCATTCAACACAATCATTCCTCAGCATCTGGTGAACAAACTGGGCTATTAGGTTTTAATACTCTTTTATGTAATTGGATACTTGATTTCCTTATTAATAGGCCCCAGTTTGTGTGAGTTAGTTGGAAAGAAAGTTTCCAACTCCATCTCCTTGCGTACGGGTTCCCCACAAGGCTGTGTCCTGAGTCCGCTACTGTTCACCTGATGACCCACCATTGCTATGCCAAATCTATGAATCATATTGTGAAGTATGCAGACAACACGGCAGTGGTGGGTCTTATCCAGGATGATAGTGAAGATGCTTATAGGGAAGAGGTGAAGGTTTTGGTGGACTGGTACAATAAAAGTAATCTGATTCTAAATATTGATAAAACAAAAGAGATCATTGTAGATTTTAGAAATAGCCAGTATAGTCATACTCCACTCAGTATCAAGGATGCAGCTGTAGAGGTGGTCAACAGTATTAAGTATCTGGGGGTGAGATAACTAACAATCTGAATTGATCTCTCCACACCTCATCCTTAGTGAAGCATGCAAACCAGTGTCTACATTTCCTGTGTCAGATGAGGAGAGCACATCTTTCTCCTTCTGTCCTGGCCACTTTTTACAGAGGCACGATTGAGAGCATTTTAACAAACTGCATCACTGTCTGGTTTGGTGGCAGCAGTGCCTCAGATAGAAAGTCCATACAAAGAATGGTAAGCCGAGAAGATCATTGGAAGCTCGCTTCCTGGTATTCAGGATGCTGCTTATAAGCACCATGTGCTTAGAGCCCAAAGCATTGTTAGAGACCCCACACACCCACTTTACAATCTGCTTCTGTTGCTCCCCTCTGGGAGGAGGTTTCAAAGTATTTCTAGCAGGACTACTCAATTCTATAATAGCTTTGTTCCCTATGCCATCCGTCTGGTAAACTCGCAAGATTTGTTTTTCTCGCCATGCACATGTATACATAACCCGAACTAGACTGTGTTGTTTCTCTGTGTCATATAATATATGTGGGTATATGCATAATTCTGTATTTATTTATTTATTTATTTATTTTTGTCATATTTATGTAGTGTATATCGGAGGTGGTGACCCTTTGAGAGGTGAATGCAACAAAATTTCATTTTAATTTATGCCGATTAGTGTACATTCAAAGTGACAATAAAGTTATTATTCTATTCTATTATCCTATTCTATTCTTATTATAAGGATAGTAGGAATTTGTGTCACTAGAAGATGCACATTTGAGCACTAGATATTAGCTCCTTCGTTATCAGTTGATCTACTCCTGTACCTGGAGCCGTTAAGCTTCTCACTCATTGACGTTGGAAAAAGGCAAGAAACTAAAATGCCCAACTGATGGATTAAAACATGTATACTTTGTGCACAGAAATTTGTAGTTTTGAGTTTCTTCTATAGCAAGTAATCTGGATGATTTTTTTTCTTGTGAGAAAAAGGAAAAGGCTAACAGTAAAGAGGTACTACTTATTTATTTATTTATTGCTTTTATGTGAGATATTATTATATCGTATCGTATCATATCATATCATATTATATTATATTATATTATATTATGTGAGATATTATTATAGAGTCATGCATCTTAGATATAAATGCTAAATTACAGTTGCCATTATCTTTTGTTGTAAATGACTCATTCTGAAGCAAATTACCAAAGATCTGATACTATGTTTATATCTTAGTACTAGACATAAGTAATGTGTAGCATCAATTTTAAATTTGTTTTGTACTATTTTCTTTGAAGAGTCCTCCAGAGGAACAGAAACTGAAACAAAAAGGATATTTCTTCCTGTTTGTCAATGCCTGTGTGCCTGCATATTCAAATTAACTACTGAAGTTTGTTAACCACATTAGTTTCAGCAGGAAAACCCTTGACTTTTTCAGAGCTTGTATATTTGTTTCAGTAACACAACACTTGCTCTTCATCCATCCATATATGTGTTTTTTTTAATTAGGGAAATGAAAATAGCTCATTCTCCTGAATTGTCCTTCAGATATTCCAGGAACACTGCTGGTCAACAGTTAAGCCTTAATAGGACAATTACTTCCTCAGAAAAGCAATATTAAATTGCTAGTCTAAGTGAACTTTTTTAATTGCACAGAGTATAATCAGTGAAGAAATTTGTGTAAGTGAACAAGGTGGTGTTCATATGCCACACACTGGACTGCTAATTGTAATCTAACTAATTGCTTTGTACTTACCAGCACATAAATGAATTTATTGTTCAGTGTGTTATGCAAACTAAAAAAAATGTTGATTGACTAAATCAGGGGTTTTCAAACTTGTCCCTTTTATGACTTGTGGACTTCAACTCCCAGAATGCAGTCCACAAGTCATAAAAGGTTTGAAGACCCCTGGACTAAACCATGGTTGAATTAGACAAGAGCGAACACATACAGACATTTGCAAGAGAGGACCTTACAACCATCACCTGGTCGGGCTACTGTTCGATATATCTAAGGCTATCTAAAGGAACATAATTTTGAAACAGCAGTTGGAATAAAATGTAATGTCTCATGTGCTAATTGATGTTAGTAAATCAGTGTTGCAGGCCCTTAGTGACTGTCAGCATGTCTCCAGATTCAATTTAAACTCCTTAAACTCTTTTGATATAAATAATATGGGGAAAATGCTGGTGGTTCTCCACTATGCTGAAATCAAGGAGTCTCAGATTAGGAAGAGGTACTTTTCCATTATGTTGTGGAATAGACTTCCACTGGAGATCAAAGCAAGTCAAAAAGAGGAACTATTCTGAAGGGTTTTTTTAAAAAAAAAAATTTTTTTAGGATAATTCTTTAAAAAGAGCTCTGGGTTTAAACTGAGATATTTTTTTTCTGATTTATAATTATTATATAACTGTACAATAGCTATTTTATTTTATTTTTGAATTGCTGTGAGTCCCATGACTATGGAGGTCTAAAAGCCTAATAAATAACTTATTGTATAAATAAATTCAGCCATTTTTATGTAAAGCATTTATATCTCGCTTTCCTGTTCCTAAAAGCATTAATAACAAATAACATAATTGTTAAACATTATCTCCAATATAATATCAACCCAAGTAAGACATCCCCACAGAAATATCTGAGATTACATCTGTCCTCCAATACAAAGAGTTTTGCATCGACATGAAAGAACACTTTATTTGAAATTGAACTTATTTATTTTAATAAAAAGATGGGACAAATTTTTCAGATGTAAAAAATGAGAAAAGTCTTGTTCGGAGTTGAATAGCAGAGAATAATCCAGGAGTATAGTTTCTTATGCAAGAGGTAACCTGGTCTCTTTTCCATCATGTGTGCTCATGATAAAAATAAAAACATTTGCATTAGTGGCTCCCCAAGAAGTTCCATTATATGTAAACTTCTACACAAAATTTTTAAAAATTCACACTAACAATGGTTTTTAAGAACCAACTATGAATAAGATTAGGCGGAACTGAAATAAAATATCCCCTTCAGTTTATTTTCCTTTATTAGATTAGTATATAGTTCATAGCAAATTGAACAGCATGCTATTACTGGAAGTTTCATATTCATGAACTAGAGAAAGTGTTTGTAATGTTTAGATATTATCAGTTATTACAAGTTACAATACCTTGAATAAGAAGATTGGTTGTAGCTGAAACTACTGGGGCACGTGATTTAGTTTATTCTGACTTGTTTAATTCAAATTTATTCTTAAGTACTATTTTAAAATTATAATTACAGTCCATGCATATAGGTCCCGCATATTTCCTAATCCTTCCTGCCTTGCTCGCTAACTCCAAAACTTGCATTCATTCACAGATAAAGTAACACGATCTACACCAAGTTTACTATACACAGTTTGGCCATTGCTCTTGAATATTAGCAATAAACCAAGAGGTTTTGCCACTTGAAGCCCTGGGGGAAGATTCAATCTAATGATCGAGGATGTCAAGACAAATATTATAGTAAAAGCAGCATTTGTAGTATACTAATGCCATATATTCTGATCCTGAATCAAAGGGCAATATGCCCTCTTGTGGCCAGCCAGAAAATAGTTTTAGATTCCAGCTACAGTACCTAAGAATCCTCTGTGCCACAGCAAATATTACTAAGGATTTTGCCAAACAAGATTTTTGTTGTGCAGTCAGTTTGCTTCATTCATGTAATCTTAATTTTTTTTCCTATGTCCGTCCCTGAAATTTACCCACTTATTTGTTTTGTTTTAATTCTGTGAAAAAAAGAATCATATTACAAAAAAAAATAGCTAGATAATTTTTTTTTGTTTGGTGGGGCTTCTTTCTGGAAGCATTACAAAGTGCATGCTGTGTGGAAGATCTGATTTTAAAAAACAAAACAAAATGCACCTGAGACAGAAAAGCAGTGTGGAACCTTTGAAAATTTGCTAGGCAGAGTGGTAGATTTTATACAACCTCCCATTCCTATTTTCAGCTGCATACAGTTTCTCCGAATCAGTTACCTTTTCTGCAAGGAACCAGGTTGCAGTTTTGATTTGCAAAAGGATGGATTCTCCTTTTCCACGATTGTGAACAAATTTGCATCCCTGTCTCAGCGCTGTGATCACATTTCAGAATGATTTAGTTTGTAAGAAGAAACCCAATCAGTACTCTCATGAGTAATGTTTGAGTCTAAACAGAAATACCACTTTATTAACATTTTTTAGTTTTCTTTAAAACATAAAACTTACCTACTACTCTTGAACCTTTCTTCACTTTCTCCTGAGATGAATATCTAATCAGTTTCTAAGAGAACTGAATACAACATTCCTCTCTCTCCACTTTGGCATTCCCTCTTTCAGGTCATTGTGAATTAGACAACACTAAGGTGACCAACTTTTTTACAACAAAAAGGAGGACACGAATAAATTGAAGAAAAAAGTATTGTAAATAAAAGAAACATTGTATTTATTGCAACAATAATACAGAATACACTATAATATGATCAATGCATAATAAAAAACATTTGTAACAATAACATTTTATATTGTAATTATGCTTACATGCCTATTAATTATTTAAATGAGTACTTTTCCATTGAATGAATATTTTTTGTCAATGTATCATCTTCTAACAATATATTGGAAATATCTGAACAAGAAATATCCTTCATATTGAATTTTACGGCAAGTGCTGCAGCTAGAGTATCAACATTCAATCTCGATTTCTCACTTATCCAAAAATCTACACGGCTGGACTGTGCGGGGGTGGGCGGCGGAGGCAGGTGTTGTGAGCCAGGTGCTCCAGGATGGCCATGTAGATGCGCAGGGTGAGGTGGTGGCAGCGCAGATCAGCACTGCGTAGACCACCAGCTGGCGCGGCCCATGGAAGGTCAACTGCCTGCCGCGCCCCCGCCCACAGCCGCCCCGCCAGCACCGCTGCCCTGCCATGGAGAGCCAGCCCCGTGGCTCGCAAAGCACCAGCCGCGCCAGCTCCGGCCCTGAGCCGCCCCCCAGCACCACCGCCCACCCTGTGCATCCCTATAGAGCTGGCCCCACGGCTCGCAAAGGCAAAGCACCAGCTGCGCCAGCTCCAGCCCTGCAGCCACCCCCCCAGCTGCCCCCAGCACCACCGCCTACCCTGCGCATCCCCGTAGAGTCGGCCCCACGGCTCGCAAAGGCAAAGCACCAGCTGCTCCGGCTCCAGCCCTGTAGCTGTCCCCCCAGTCTCCCCCCAGCACCACTGCCCACCCTGCACATCCCCATAGAGCCGGCCCCACAGCTCGCAAAGCACCAGCCGCGCTGGCTCCGACCCTGTAGCCACCCCCCAGCACCACCGCCTACCCTGTGCATCCCCGTGTAGAACCAAACAGGGAAGATCAAGAGAAACTTACTGCTCCAGTCTCCTCCAGCTATCTGCGAAACTAAGTAAGAGATGGTGTAGTTGGGTAGCAGTGAGGGGTGCAAAGTTCCTGCAACTTGCACGTGCAAAGTTTGCCGCCTGGGTGTTTTGGCGCGCTCAGCAGCAATTCCTATTGGCTTTCGAAAGCCAATAGAGGGAGTAGCACAGCTCAGGCAAAAGTTGAAAAAAAAAACATCAAAAAAAGGTCCCGGAACGCCTTCTGGGTGTTCTATGAGGAAAAAAAAGCCCTGCAGATAAGTCTTCAAATATAGAAAAAGAGGACATTTAGGAGGACATTTTCGAGGGAGGACAGAACTCACACAAGGAGGACTGTCCTCCCAAAAGGAGGACGGTATATGGAAAAGGAGGACATTTAGGAGGACACTTTTTGAGGGAGGACAGAACTCAAAAAAGGAGGACTGTCCTCCCAAAAGAAGGACGGTTGGTCACCTTAGACAACACTAAAACTTAGGTGTGTATTCCCTGGATAGTATGGAAGAGCAGATTAACTTGTAAGCATTCGGGCTTGTGTATAACTATGCATATATGAGTTGATGTATTTGCATGTCCAAAAGTACTGTAGACATATACCAACCAGTAGTTCTATAAATCTGATTCTCCATATCCTTAAAAAGTAACACAACTACTCTACTGAAAAACATTTTAATGAATGGCACAAAATATAGTCAATTAGAGTGGCGATTGATTACATATATCTGCCAATCAAAATAATTTCTAGTCCATGAAAATTTACATGATAATAAATCAATTAAGTTTTGCAGAGTTACAATTGACCGAGATAACTACTCTAGAAAATTGTCAGGGATTATTAGTTCTGGAACAAGCTTGCCAAACAAGGAAAGAAACATCTGTTTTTCAGATTAACTTAATAAATGTACAGATTCTGCCTTAGAAAAGGCCAGAAGCTTCTTATACAGATTGTGTATGCTCTATTATGCTCTAGCTAATTTCACAGCATCTGAATTGTATGTAGTCTTTGACTTACGACCTTCTTGGAAAAACAGTTACAACCTGGTTACGAAGCTCTGACAGTGAGAGGCCTTCTCTCAGTCAATTCAGGTACTTGGTGACATGGCTGCATTTATGGCTACTACTAAGGCTTCTGTCTAATGTTTTTTGTGACTATACGGGCAAGAATTTCTTATAGATTTTTAATTAATGTATATTGGAAACACGAGGAATTAACTAAACACTTAACAAGAATTTTCAACATTGAAAACAACGTGGGAGTTACCAATTATTATCACCTTCATGCCTTATTAACTGATAAAACTGGATTTAACTTAGAAGAAGGCCAAGTATAGGAAATATGATATAAATTTATAAAATTATTGTGTAGGAAAATTGGTGGGAAAACTCACTCATAATTATAACAAATAAATCTGAAAGGTGAGAGATTCAGTACAGACAAATTAAATACTCAATCCAGCACATATCTTACAATTCACTATTGTAAGATATAGTACTGCCCAACATGAATTAGACAATTGCTCAACAATTCATGAAGGATAATTCTACTAATGGCTTCTAATTATGAGATATATATATACTAATTCAAATATTGGGGACATTTGTTTTCTGAACATCAGTTTCTGGGATAGATAAGAGGGACAAAGTGATTATTTTTATCCTGCTTGTGGGCTTCCCATTGCCTTCTGATAGAGCATTGGAACAGAATGCTGGACAGATGGACATATGATCTGATGCTTTATGGGTTTTTTTACAGCCTTTAAGTCTCTTAAGCACAGTAAAAAATATCAAGAAAGTATTATCATTGTAGAAATCCATGTCAGAATTCAAATTCAGTATTTAAGAAATCACTGTAGATTTATTTTTGTTTTGTTTTAGAGTTTGGCAGTTAACACATCATTGTTAACAAAAAAATTAAACTTTTACAAGTCTTAGCTAGATAAAAATCTTATAATTGTTTAAATTTTCCATTTTTGTACCAATTCATTTTTCATTTGGATTATTACTGATTTCTGAGAAAATGAAAATGGAACCTTTATAGTCAGCACTAATGCTTTGATTTTATTCTGAAGGCAAGAATTGTTTGATTTCCCTCGAGTATATTGCTATTTCAATTGGCTTGGGGTGAAACACAATTATAAGACATCATTGGGCTTAGAAATTAATTTTTCAGTAGAATCATAAGAGCAGTAAATAGTAATTAACCTGATATCACATAGTGCTGCTATATTAACTGGAGAGGATATACACTTAAATATATGGGATTTATGCCATATTTGGCCATGATTTGCAGGGAGAAATCTATTTTATTCTGTTTGCCAGCATGAGTGAGGCAGTGGCTTTTTCAGAATGCTGCCCTCAGATACGCATTCCGTTTTGCCCTCTATCTTCTTGCCTTGTGCAAGGGAGCCCTCTGCTGAAATGCATACAAGAAAATACTAATAGAAGCTTTCACAAAGGAGCTTCTTATGAAAATGAAAGTATCGGAAGTACCAACTAAAGAGAGAAGAGTCTTGAATGACAAAGTCTTGGAAGGTTAAACTACTGTACACAGATCATGCATTGATGCTAGCGTGTCTGGTGGTAACCTAATGCCAACTATGTGTTGTTTTATCATATACAAATTAGTGTATGTGACATTTCCTATTTGGATAGATTTGAATACATGTATGGAAGTGACTTTGAAAGTTTTAGTACAACTTAAAGAGCTAATTTTAGTATGTCAGAGAATGAATTGTTACCTAAATTGTCATTGTGTATGAAAGATCATGGAATAATAATAATAATAATAGTAATAATGGCATATTATGCTTCAGTGGATAATGAAAATGAAAGATTCCCGGATGAGTTTTGACAAAATTCCACAACATTCTGAATAAATGTGTTCTGGGGAAAAACATATATGGGTGATATGAATGGATGGATGGGAATGAAACAAAGAAGTACTTAAACAATGAGTCAGCCATTCAGAGATCTAAAAATGAATCAGCAGTGTGACTGGTATTTGCTCAGGAAAAGACACTGTTCGTCTCACTAACTGGTTTAAGTATGTCTATTACTGCACATGCATGGCAAAACTAAAAGCTTGATTGGTTTGATTGTTTATGATGAAAGTTTAAGAGAATTAGTGAAGAATGCAAAGATGATAAGAGCCTTGGTCAGGCAGGAAATTATTTTGGTAATGTCAAGAGTGGATCTTGACATGAAGGAAAATGCAGCAAATATCAGAAGTGAAAATACTGTACATGTTTTGTATGAACAATGTTAAAAAAAATAAATTAATCCACTGAATGAATGATGAATGATGATAAGGCAATAATTCTCAAACTGTGATCCAGGAAGTGCACTAAGTGGTCCACTGTAATCTCCCTTTGTTCACCACCAGCCAGCTGGCTAGACCCTTATCATCAGTTAACTGGTTTGCAGAAGTGGATCAGTGAAATATGGTTCATTGAAATCTACACATGAAAATAACGTAAGAGTGTAAGTATAAAAATTTAGAAAATTAACAGTAGTGAATAACCCTTGAGTGCAGGTAAATGGAACTGAATTTTGCATATGTAACTCCAAAATATAATTCTAAAAATGAGATTTCATTGGATTTATTTACCCTCAATTATGGTCTGCCAGTTAGAAAAAAATGTCTTATTTTTCTCCTATACAAAGGAAAATAATGAGTGATTCAATGATTAAGTATTTTTAAGGTGTTTGGCAAAATCTGATTGAAAAGGTACATGAAGTGACAATGTCCAAAAGTTTTGAAGCACGGTTGTGTTATATGAAGTATGTGGTGTCCAAATTCTTGCTTTGTAGAGTCCTTGGTGCTCTCAGAGCTTGGTTGTTTGCTTGCAGATGTTTCATTACCCAATTAGATAACATCTTTAATACTAGAAGAGAGTGAGATTTGTTCTTTGTTTATATACAGTAACTTGCCCTATCAGTTTTTGCTTTTTAGAAGATCATTGAGAAATATATGAAAGTAAAAAAAAAGTGTACTGCATCTTTATTCATTTAAAATAGAGTATGTAAAAAATAGGCTTGAATTACAGAATGTTTTGCATGTTTTTTTAAACGTATAAAGAATGCTTATGATGATGTTAGATATATCAGTCAGCAGTGTCAGTGTATCTGCATTTTTATATGAAGATCATACTGTGTTGTTGGTTGACAACCCTAATTGTTTGAAGTTAATATTAAATGGATTGTATGAGGCAAGGAGGTACACAGACCTGTTTCAAAGAACAAAATATTGTAATGGAGTATGACAGTAATATTGTAGTGGAGTATGACAGGGAAAATATTGTAGTGGAGTATGACAGGGAAAATGGAATAAATGTTTATAAATTACACATATATGGTGAAAAATTAGAGTAAGAAGATGAATGTATATATGTACCTTGGTAGAAAGTTTCCCAAAATAGAAAAATGGAGACATTTTAAGACATGCAAATATTGGTGGTAACATAATGTGCATGTTTTTGTGAGCAATAATGTTGAAAGAAGCAGAAATAGCTATGTATAAGTGTGCTTCTGTTCACCTAGTTATATGGGAGTGAGAATTGTTATAACATAAACATAAAATTAAATGAATACAGTGGGAATTGGCTACTTAAGTGAATACATATATGATCAAACAAAGAAAGGCAGGGTGAGAAATATAAGGGGGCTGAAGGAATGTGGACTTAATACAAAAGTGAGTGACCAGTGTGCAAGAGGTACATTGAAGTAGCTTGATTAGATAAAGAGAAGGACCAAACGCAAAATAAATACATGAAGAAAGAATGAACAGATCAAGAGGAAGGGGAAAACCATGCAAATTGTGTTTGAATTAAGTTGATGAAATTCTCCAGCACAAGAGATGGAGAATCCACCAATGGGTTAGCTCTGTCTTCCTGCCCGTTAGACCATGTCAGTCAAACTTGCCACGCCTATCCTGGGCTAGGACACACCCAGTCTTGACTTGGTCTCCAGCCCTACAAGACGTGACAAGCTTGATTCCCAGAAGGTTGTATAGCTTTCTCATTGGTGAATTCTCCTGAAATCCAGTTATTTTCAGCAGCGCTTGGATCAGCGCTGCTCCAGATGACTGTGGGAACATAAGATTTTTTCCCCAGGACTCTTGGCAAGAACGAAGGCTTCCGTTCTCCTCATCGAGCCCTCTCTCACATCCTGCAGTGCTGGGATCAACGCTGCAGTCCAAAACTGCTCCAATCTCCCGGGGTGGTGGTGGTTTTCTCGATTACGGAGGCCTCAATTGGCTTCCCCTCTCGTCTCGCCACTTGAGACAGGATCAAGGAATCATTTCTCTATAGCAGCCGCTTTGGGATTGTGGAGGCTTTAGACAACTCCCTTTCCCATCGGATCGAGTGGCCACCATCCTTCGGGCCTCCCGGGGGATAGGATTCCGCCCCGGAGGCCTCAATCGGCCTCTCCTTTCGCGCCTTGCTGTTCGCAAAGGATCGAGGGACGTCTCCCATCAGCAGCCGCTGCGGGATCATGGAGGCCTCAGATGGCCCCCTTTCCTGCTGGATTGAGTGGCCATCTTTTTCGGGCCGAATTACTCCGGCCACCATTTTGGCTTTGAGGACGAGCCACGGTGGCTGAACGCATCCCCGGCGGGGGTTTTGAGGCTGCTTCCCTAGGATTGGAGTTTCCCTTCGAGGGAGGGGAAGGCTTCCGCGTTGCAGTGGAGGCCATTGTCGCCCGTCCTCTGCCTCTACCCTGCAGGCCGACTGGGCGGCCGCCATATTGGCCCATGGCCCGCTTTTTACAGCCGGGATTGTTTCAGCCTGTTATTCCATCCATCAGTCTCATATGCACTTGATCGCTGCTTGCCCAGTTATCTTGATAGATCAACGTGGCAGTCATTTTGACCCATGTTTGTCAGGCCCGGCCTGCATTCGTATTACCAGCGCCCTGTGCTGCTACCTTTTGAGCACGTGGCATGCCATAGCTGCTGGGCAGTGCCATTGTGCCCATAATTCATTAAGTTATCTGCGTTTCTCTCAAAATCCTTGGCATGCAACACTGGTGCAATTCATTGACCTGGCCACCTTTTAGTGGGCTAAATCCAACCTGCCCGACGAGCGTACTGACTTACCTCGTCGTTACCAGGAGCTCTACGAGCAAGCAGGCTTGCCGTGGCCATAAACATGACCAGACCCCCCAAAAGGGGGACAAGCAGACCGTTTCCTTGACAGTCGGGTGGCCAGGGGAGCAGGGTGACACAAATTATTGCCTTGGCAATACCCTGCTCAGAGCTCCCTCTCAGTAGCACTGAGATAGCTCACCTCAGGATGGAGAACTCCATGATGCCTCAACCTAAGAACACCATCTCCCCATCTGCCAGCCATAAAAGGCAGAAATCCTCCACACAGGAGAGGGGAGGCAGGATTAAAGCCAAGACTATTTCTGGAAGAAAGCCTTCCAACCTGGCGGAGAAATAGGCTAGCAGAAGACACCAAGCCTTGAAGAAAGAATTCTCCAAAGCACAGAAGCAGGCGAGGGCAAAGGTAGAGCAAATAGAGGATCCGGCCTTTAATCTCCTGCTGGGGCCCTTGACTTCTACCCAAAGGGTCTGGTTCCTGGAGAGAACTATAACTGCAAACCTTTCTTCTTCTGAGGTGGACCAAGTTCAAACAATCCACCAACCATCATTGTCACCGCGGGTCTCACATTCGGGCCCAGAGGCCAACTTTACTCCCATAGAGCCCGAGGGCTCCCCTTTTGAGGATCGTCTCCAAACCCTTACCAGACCTGAGTCCGTGGCTTCCATACCCCCATCTTTCAGTTGGGTGCACCCGAGTACCAGGGTCCTTCCTCACCGTCCCAGTCCTCTCATAGCAGGGCCTCATCTCCTACAGAGGATGACCAATTTGATATGACATGGTGGGAGGAGGAAGACCTTCCCCCAGACCCCCCATCATTTGGAGGCCTATTCAACCCAGCCCATTTCTTGCCACTGCTTCGCAGGGCCAATGCGACGGCCAACATAGGTCCTGATCAGATCCCTCAGCCAGACCCACCACCCAGCTCAGATCCAAACCCGGTATTCTTCAAGTCCGTCATGACTCAGCACCATGTCCCCGGCCCGGCACTCTTCCGGAACGCAGTTCAGAAGCAATGGGCATCACCTGGCACCTTTCCCCCTCTGGGGGGAATGGACAGGAAACTGTTCAGTGCAGCACCAGACCTGGCAGAGGACCTTGAGGTGCCAACGGTGGATGAATCCTTTGGCCCTCTCTTGTCCTTGTCTACAGTGTTGGGGGATATGGCAGAGGCGCTAAAGGCTGAGGACAGGAGATGGGAATTGACCTTTTGCAGGACTCACCAGGCAGTGGCGTGGGCGGTAAGGCCTGCCACTTGCGCATCCTTCTTTGCCAGGACCTCTCTACTCTGGCTTCGTCAGCTACAAGCCAGGCTTCCCCCGGAGGAGGTACGTATCCAACAAGACCTGAGCAAGCTCGTGGCAGCATGAGAGTATGTCTCAGATGCGACACTACACACGGCCAGGTTCTCATCCAGGACCATAGCATCCAGCGTCTCAGCACAAAGGATGCTATGGCTCAAGTATTGGCAAGCTGACCCAAAGTCCAAGTGGCGTCTAGCGACAGCTCCTTATCAGGGTGGTCAGCTGTTTGGAGAGGCCCTGGCTCCTTATTTGGCCGAAAATAAGGACAAGTGGAAGGTGTTGGCCCACCTCAGCAGATGGGCCAACAGACGTGCTAACCCGTACGCCCGCAGGCAGTCCTTTCGGCTAGGAACAGGCTCGGGCTCCACTCAGCCCCCCCCCCCGCCTGTTCATGGCCAGACAGGATTGCCCATCCGACAGGACTGGCTCCAGACCCAGACAACAATTCCAGAGCAAGCAGCTCTTTTGAGGGGAGGGTCAACCTTATAGAAGATCCAAGTGACTCTTGAGCTTCCCCCCCCCCCGTAGGTGGCAGACTGGCACGTTTTGCCCACTAGTGGGAAGCCACCACCACAGATTCCTGGGTCCGCCAGACCATTCGATACATTATGTCCCTGGAATTCGTGTCCAGACCACCAGGCGCTTCATTCCTTGCCCCCAGTCAAAAAACCCTGTCAAAAGCAGCCTCATGCTGGAGGCCATTTGACATCTTTTGGAGATAAGAGCCATAGAACCTGTGCCGGCCGGTCAGCAGGGGTGGGGATTTTACTCCATCCTCTTCGTGGTCTACAAAACCTCGGCAGGATGGAGGGCGATTCTAGACCTCAAAGGTCTGAATTCCCATATTGCATACCGAAAATTCAAGATGCAAACGCTTCAGTCCATCTTGGGCAGTGTAAAGAATGGAGATTTCCTGACATCCATAGACCTCACAGAAGCGTATCTCCATATCCCCATCCTTCCCGACCACCGGCAGTTACTCAGGTTCTGTTACATGGGCCATCACTACCAATACAGGGCCATCCTGTTCAGCCTTTCATCAGCTCCAAGGGTGTTTACCAAAGTCCTGGTGGTGCTGGCCACACACCTAAGATTGGTACCAGTACACGTCCAGTGTTATCTGGACGACATTCTCATCCAGTCATCCTCCCTTCAAGCCGCCCGATCGGACCTGACGTTGTTGATCAAGGTCCTTCAGGAACACGGGTTCTCGGTGAACTTTCAGAAAAGCCAGATCGTTCCTTCTACCTGGGTGCCGTCATAGACACACTCAGTTGCCAAAAACGTCGGGACGGTATCCGGACCCTGGCCCTCAGGGTACACAGGGAGTGTGTAGTACCACTAGCCCTGCTTTCCCAACTCTTGGGAAAGATGGTCTCGTGCATCGCAATAGTGCCTTAGGCTAGACTGCATTCCAGGAGCCACCAATGGTTCCTCCTCCTCTTCCAAAGGTTGGGCACCAGTTCCTCCAACCAACGGGTAAGGGTTCCCTCTCAAACCCTGCAGTCTCTCCGGTGGTGGTCCTCGCCAGCAGTAGCCAGAGGGTCCTCTTTCAAGGAACCCACCCGGCTCACGCTCACGACAGACGCTAGTCTGTTTGGTTGGGGAGTGCACCTTCAGTCTCAGTTGGCTCAGGGACAATGGTCCAGAGGAGACCTGAAACACAACATCAATTGGTTGGAGCTCAGAGCCATACACTTGGCTTTCTGCCACGTCCGCAGCAGGGTGGTGAGGCAACACATGCTAGTCCTTATGGACAACATGGCGGCAAAGGCCCACATGAACCGGCAAGGGGGTACCCGATCCAGGTCCCTCATGGCCGAGGCCCAGGCATTGGGCTCCTGGGCAGAGACCAACCTGTCCTCCCTCAGGGCCGAGCACATCTTGGGGGAGGCAAACCGACAAGCGGACTTTCTAAGCAGGTTGACCGTGGACCATTCCGAATGGCGCCTGCACCCGGACCTTCGCGGAGATATCGCAGAGGTTTGGGCAACCAGTCGTAGACTTGTTCGTTTCTCCGACGAACTCCCAACTCCCGAGATTCTTCTCCCAGTTTCCATCTCCAGGGGCGGAGAGAGCAGATGGTCTCCAAGGCCCATGGCCGGGGGGTCTGCTTTACGTGTTTCCCCCTCTCCCTCTGATTCTGGCGGCCATCCGCAAGATGCTGCAGGAATGGGCGGAGGTTATATTCGTGGCCCCATATTGGCCACGGAGGCGGTGGTTCGCCGACCTCGTGAATTTCTCCATATCTCCCCATGGAGGATTCCCCCGGATCGCGTGTCTCTCAACCAGGGAATCCTACAATACTCGGAACCCCAGTGGCTGCAGTTAGCCACCTGACACTTGAGAGCTGGATCCTGACCCGGGAATCATACTCGCCTGGCGTGATTTCCATGATTCAGGCCTCCCGATGGCCAGTGACAAATCGCATCTATGACTCCATATGGAGGAATTTTTGCAATTGGTGTGAGAAACGGCAACTAGATGTTTAGGACATGACAATTCCAAGCATCCTGGAATACTTGCTCGAGGACCTCATAGGGGTTTAGCGCCTAATACCATCCGCAGGCAGGTTGCAGCATTGTCCACCTTACTTACCTGTGCCAATTCGGCTTCCTTGGCCCAGCATCCCAGGATACGCTCCTTTCTCAAGGGCGCCACCAACACAAAACCATAGGTACCCTTCCTGGGAATTGCCATGGGTCATACGGACCCTCACCAAACCGCCGTTTGAGCCTATCAGAACTTGTCTTCTGAGATACTTGTCTCTCAAGGTCGCCTTCCTGGTTGCTATCACGTCAGCCAGGCGCATCTCCGAGCTCGCGGCACTGTCGGTCAGGAAGGACCTCTGCACCTTTCACCAAGACCGGGTGGTCCTCCGATTGGACCCTACCTTCATTCCCAAGGTCAACACCCTCTTTCATAGGGCCCAAGAGATCGTTTTGTCGGATCTTTGCCCTAATCAGTCTCATGCCTTGGAACGGCAGTGGCACACACTGGACATTTGCAGGGCACTACGCTACTATATCAAGAGAATGGTGCCCTTCCACAAATCTGAAGCCCTCTTCATTTCCTTTCACCATGCCTCTAGTGGACAAAGGGTGTCCGCCTCAGCCATGGGCAGGTGGATCAGGGCTTGCATTGCAGAGGCGTACCGGTCGCATTCCTTGCCCGTACCACGTTATGTCACGGCACATTCTACTCGCAGTGCTGCGACCTCCATGGCATGGGCCACACAGGCTTCCATCGAGGAGGTTTGCAGGGTTGCGACATGGTCTTCGCCTTCCCCATTTGTGCGGCATTATAAGATAGACCAGTTTGCATCTGCGGACACATCCTTTGGACGTGGTTTCTGGGGACGTGGCTCCGGCCTCCTCTGTTTCTCCCCCATTGGAACAGTGAGGCTTTGGTATGTCCCATTGGTGGATTCTTGATCTCTTGTGCTGGAGAAGGGGCGTTGTTTTACATGAATGCCTTTTCTCAGCATGGAGATGGAGAATCCACTCCCACCCTTAGTGCCAGTTAGGCCCGTGTTAGGGATCTGGGAGCCAACACGTCAGACTGTCATCAGCTGCTTTTGCCCTTGTCAAGACTGGGTGTGTCCTAGGCCAGGACAGGCGTGGCAAGTTTGGCTTACTTGGTCTAATGGGCAGGAAGACAGAGCTAACCCATTGGTGGATTCTCCATCTCCGTGCTGAAAAAAGGCGTTCAGGTAAGACAACGCCCCTTCTCAGGAGCAGGCAAAATAAAATTTTGTGAAGCTGCATGTGGAGTCAGAGGAGGCAAGAATGCTGTGGAAAGTTACAAGGTTAAGGATAGCTGTAAGTAATTGTGTCCGTTTAAATTAGGTTTACATTTAGTTAAAAAATACCTTATTGCCCACCTTTCATTTCTGTTGCCCGTTACGTCTCTTTTTTCTAGCTTTGCATAATATAGTTTGCCCCAAAAGAAAATATGATTTATATGATGAATATGCACATGTACACGCACACACACAAATATATACAAACTTTTGTCTTGTCAACTCTTTCATATTAATCTGACAAGAGAGGGGGGGGCTAATTAGGCTAAGTCTGACAAATTAGCCACGCCTTCTGCTGGGTCCTGTGCTTCCCAGACATGACTTAGTCTTCAGACCAGCAGGACACGATTGTGGTTGGCTCCCTTATCAGATTTCTGGACAGGTTGTAAATTTCCTTTTTTCCCCTTCGTGGATTCTCTTCCTTAATCCCAGCACTGCCCCAAAGCCCAAGGTCTCCTATCCCAACTGGATCAGGACTAAAATTAATCAAAACTGTAGTTTTACTTAATCAATTTGAATTTCAAAAAAATTACAGCCCTGGGCCCAGTGAGAGAACGGCGACCCTCATCAAGCCAGCTGAGGGCCGGACAGCTCAGAATTGACCAGCTGAGCCCGGCATCAAATTGCAGCTACAATCCCGTTTGGCGCGCTGATCGTGGCCACCATTCCTTTGAGCCGCACGGTTTGTTGCTTCTAAGCCAGCGCCCGCAGGGGACCAGGAGGGGCAGGGGCGATACATATGGGTCAGAGGAGGCTCACCAGGAGCCTCAGACCCAAGGACTCTTTGTGCTCCGTTTTTGGCGTGCGGCCACCATTTTGGCCACACGCCTGGCACAACCCTGCAGTTTTAAACTTGCCGCTTCAGCTGGAGATCACCTGTTTGGCACAATCAGCAGGAACCATAGTATTCAGGCCAGAGGAGGCTCGACAGCTGAGCCTCAGCACTAAAAACTCCTTGGTGCATCTGTGGCCGCCATCTTGGACCATGCCGCAGCATAGCTCTACTTTTAAATTTGCCACTGGAGGCCAGCTGATCAGCAGGAAGCAGCAGCGGAGAAACCAGCCTTGGTCCAAAGCAAGTGATCTGCCCCAAGCCAGCCTGATCTCCAGCTAGCCAGGCCAATATTATTAATTGACATTAATAATTGATAAATATTATTAATCAATTTAATTGGTTATTAATTATTAATCAAATTGATGGTTAAATTAATTTAAAAAAAATTAATATTAATTAAATCAATGTTTCTAAATTATTAAATTATTATCAAATTAATTTAAATTAGTATTTTTAAATTGCCACAACTAATCCTCACAACATTGAGGTCAGGTACTTATCACCAGGGTATACGCTGCCACTAACAAGGACGTGTGTGCAGGTGCTTGCCAAATTGTGGTTTTGGCCGCCCCATCCGCCTGACCACTGCGCTATCAGTGCACTCTCAGGCATAGATAAAAAGCTGTCAGGAGCATTTTGGTGTGAGAGAGGCCTACCGGTCCAGCGTCCACCATAGTCTAGAGAAATTACTGGTTCTGCCAGTATCTGGGATCACAACCATACCCTTTTGCAGGAAATTTGTCATACATAAAATTCTCCTAAAGGTTAATGCTTCTACATTTAAACAATATAGATTTTTGCTACACGTTCAAGAATTCTTGAAAGTATGGAGTCATGTAGTTAGCTTACATTAACATAGGGCCAGAACTCCTTCCACCATTGCTTCAGAGCAAAAGATAGCAATGCATAGAAAACCAGAGGAGTTCAAGTCTCACCTCGATGTTGTGCCTTTGTTCTGCCTGCTATACATATCCTTCGCCACTGAGGGGGAGTGATTCACAACTATGAATGAGCAATGCCACAATTCCCATGCTTCACTAGCACAATATTTATCAATGCATTTATACCCCCCATTTCTGGGATTTTTATCCAATACTCAAGACAGTGTACAATAAAAATATGAAATAGAAAGCAACATGTTTCTTTTTAAAATTTAATAACCAGAGAATTCCAGGGAATAGCAATCATGTGGTCTGAAATGTAAGAATGCAGAACTACCCTTCCCTGGGAAGAAAGATAAAGTAGATGAATACTGTTTAGAAACTTGCTGATAACTGAGATTTGTTGTAGCTTTATTGTCAGTTCTTATTGGTTCTTCTAAGTGCAATCCAAAATGAACAGTTCAAGTTCTAACTCTATAATTTAAAGTTCCTCATAGTTGAAATCTATTATATTCTAGAGTACTTTCCCCATTTTTTTGTAAATAAAGGGATTAACATTCAGCTATTAATGAAGGAAAATGATTTTTATTTCTGTTTTTTATCCTACTTGGGACAAGATAATTAAAGCTAAATCTAGCATGCATTTATCTGGAAACAATTTTAAGTGAATTGAATGGGGCTTTATTTATGTATAGATATGTATGAAACTTGAAACTTTTAACAGTCAAAGACCAGCATTGTACAATGCCATAGATAGGTTGAAGATGTTAATACTGTACATGAATGTACAGTACATGCCTCCTATGTTTTAGACTGCACATCTGAGCAAAACTCGTTTTTTAAAATGTCAGTGATATTGATTCTTGGATTATATATTTTTATGTTGATCTACTTACACAGTGAGGAAAAAATGATTTCATCCCCTGCTGATTTTGTAGGTTTGCCCACTGACAAAGAAATGATCAGTCTGTAATTTTAATGGTAGGTTTATTTTAACAGTGAGAGACAGAATAACAACAACAAAAAACCAGAAAAATGCATCTCAGGAGGGATTTTGTCCCACTCCTCTTTGCAGATCCTCTCCAAGTCATTAAGGTTTTGAGCCTGACAATTGGCAGCTTGAACCTTCAGTTCCCTCCACAGATTTTCTATAGGATTAAGGTCTGGAGACGGGCTAGATCACTCCAGAAACTTAATGTGCTTCTTCTTGAGCCACTCCTTTGTTTTCTTAGTCGTTTGTTTTGGGTCATTGCCATGCTGGAATACCCATCCACAACCTATTTTCAATACCTTGGCTGAGGGAAGGAGGTTCTCACCCAAGATTTGACAGTACATGGCCCTGTCCACTGTCCCTTTGATGCCATAAAGTTGTCCTGTCCCCTTAGCAGAAATACATCCCAAAAGCATCATGTTTCCACCTCCATGTTTGACTGTGGGGATGGTATTCTTGGGGTCATAGGCAGCATTCCTTCTCCTGCAAACATGGTGAGTTGAGTTGATGCCAAAGAGCTCGATTTTGGTCTCGTCCGACCACAACACTTTCACCAGTTCTCTCCTGAATCATTCAGATGTTCATTGACAAACTTCAAACGGGCCTGTACATGTGCGTTCTTGAGCAGGGGGACTAAAGGACTGCAGGATTTCAAGTCCTTCACAACATAGTGTAGTACCAAATGTTTTCTTGGTGACTATGGTCCGTCCCAACTGGCTTGAGATCCTCCCATATGGTTCTGGGCTGATTCCTCACTGTTCTCATGAACATTGAAACTCCATAAGGTGAGATCTTGCATGGAGCCCCAGACCGACATTGACAGTTATTTTGTGTTTCTTCCATTTGCGAATAATCGCCCCAACTGTTGTCACCTTCTCACCAAGTTGCTTGGCGATGGTCTTATAGCCCATTCCAGCCTTGTGTAGGTCTACAATCTTGTCCCTGACACCTTTGGCAGCTCTTTGGTCTTGGCCATGATGGAGAGTTGGAATCTGATTGATTGATTGCTTCTGTGGACAAGTGTCTTTTATACAGGTAACCAGCTGAGATTAGGAGCACTCCCTTTAAGAGAGTGCTCCTAATTTTAGCTCGTTATCTGTATAAAATCTTGCTGATTGATAGGGAATAAAATATGCAAATCAATTTATAACTTTTTGAAATACGTTTTTCTGGATTTTTTTGTTGTTCTATCTCTCACTGTTAAAATAAACCTACTATTAAAATTATAGACTGATAATTTTTTCATCAGTGGGCAAACGTACAAAATCAGCAGGGGATCAAATAATTTTTTCCCTCACTATATGTTACTTGGTTAGAATGGATTGCTTATAATTCCAAAATGTACTCCTTGTGGCATATAATTCTTAATCAGAAAGAGGGAGAAAGGTGTAGAATTATATTCTGGACTGGTTTTGTTTTTTGTCTGTTATGATTAAAAGACAACTAGAGGTTAGAGACACTTTGCAGGAACCAAATAAATGTATGAGGTATTTCCGTGTTATCTTAATTTGGCTCATGGCATTCAATTAGAATTGCTGGAATTTTATGTAACCCTAGGTAAACCATGTTCTGTTGTACTATCCTAATGTGATCTTGCTTTGTGGACTCTTTCTTCACAGAAGCAGGAAGATTCAAATCCGGAATATTCCTCCACATTTACAATGGGAGGTAAGGAATAAGATTGATTATTTTCTGCAGTCTATTTTCCCTAAATTATGTATAAGAAATATTTTTTACTATTACCTCATAATATTATCCAGTATATTATAGTAGGCTTACAGAGGATAAAGTACTTATTGTAATTTGTATTGACTCAATGCCAGTAGTATATGCAAAAAATTATAAATTTGGACCCTTTAAGCTGAAATGGCCAATACAGAAGTATTCTGATTTCAGAACCTCTGGTAAGATTAGAACAGCTTTGGGACATTTCTATAAGGTCAAAGTAGCCCATTTAAAATTTGAAATACTGTACATGCTTCTATTTGATGTCCAATAGATAAGCATTAAATGATACTGTTCTAATATGCATATCAAAATAGGTGTTATTAGCATACATTGTCAAATTATCTCTACAACTTTTGCTGCTTCTATTTTTATATGAGTGAGTTAATTCAATCAGTCAGAGTTAAAATTGCATGAAACTTTTTACTGTGATTTAGTACATTTGAATCCATGTTCCTGTTGTTCTGTTTTAGTTATGTTTCATATAGTAGACTAACAAAGTGTGACTTACAATTGCCATTTATATGTGGTGAATGCTACTTCCAAATGTATCTCAGCTACAGTGAGGTCTTAAATCCATCAGTTTCCACTGAGGCATCAAGTAGAGTTCAATTTTAGAGCATATGCCTTGCATATAAAAGATCACAAATTATATTTGGTTCATCTCTAGGCTTTTCTAAAATCTGAGGGAACTGCAACACCAAACTAGATAGAACACTTATTTAACTAGAGAGAAGGCCACTTGTTGCAGGAATCCTGTCACTAAATTTCAGGTTTTTAAAAAGCTGTCCATAAGTGCTTTGCGGTTATGAAACACAGAGCAGTTTATAGATCAACAGGTTGATTGTCTTGGTCTGGTTTCTTAAGTCAGCTGGGGTAATGAGGGCAGTGGATCACGTTTGGCCAGCCATAGCTTGAGAATGAAGTCTTAATATATCTGGAAGGCATCAGTTTGTGGAAAACGGATCTGTAGAGAGATTGTGAGTATAATTTGTGGCTTATTGTTTCATTAGTATTGTATATTGGAAAGACTTAATTAAACCAAAGAATGAGGCAGTATGATTACTTTCCATAGTTTTGGAGTCCTAAAATAATTTTTTAAAAAAACCCTTCAGAACACAGGTTGATAGAGAAACATTTGGGGATGGAACCTTTTGTATCAGTAGTCTCGGTTGCAAGACTAGATTATTTTTCCACTCTGGGCAAAGGAGTTGTCAGGGATGACTACATGTGAGTATTTGTTTTTCTTAGTCATCATTATCACAAATATGATGATGTTACTCATTATAAGGCCTGTTGTGCTGCTTTATGTAAGGCTGTTGTGCTAGTAAAATGACTGGGTGGCAATAAAAATCAGGTGATTGAATTTCTGCTTTCGGGTATTGGCTGAAGGGGCAGCTTAAATGTTTAATTCTGGGAAAGGGGGTTGCCTGGCAATCTGTGTCAGTAATCTATTGGGGAAGAGTGAAGCATCTGCAATGGTGTCTTTCAGCTCAAAAGCTGCACTAGACTTAGTGTGAAAGAGAAAGACTGATATTCTAAACTGAGGCATGTGCGAGGCCCATTTTTTGAAGAAGATTCAAAGGAGTGAAATAGATGTCTTTAATAAACTTAAATTCCTTCCTCTCTCCAGCAAAGAAAGAGTTCAAATCATTGGCTCTGCTCATTATAGGGCAGTCACATATTTCCGCCCCTAAGTTCTTTTTGTACCTACATACCTTCTTTGTACCTGATCTATCAGCTGTACTTAATTCTCTTCAATATTAATGTAGGTTGGAAATTGATCTGGCCGTTTATAAAATCCCTTAGAGCCATTATTTTGTGAAGTTCTTTTTTTACTAGTTTATGAAACAAGAAAAACAAAGAGGAACAGAAAAGTCTGGAAAATTACATGCTAAAAATAATGTTCCTCGTATTCCTTATCATTCATTAAAAATAGGCTAATTCAAATGTTGATTTCAATCATCTTAATCAAACAAGCATTGCTTTCCATTCTGACTGCTAATAAAGTTAAGTTGGAGTGAGTTGAAGAGAGGGCTGATTTGTGCTTTAGTAATTTAATTTGACAAGTTTTCAGAATTTTTTTACCTATATTTTATGTCTGATTTCTATTTCAGGTGCTAGATGGTCTTTTAGCTCAACATGGCACAGTAGAGAATGTAGAACAAGGTAAAGACATTTCCTGCTGTTTTTTGTTTTTATATAATTTAAAATGCTTTATTAACATTAAACCTTCTTTAGAGACCAATGTACTCATTGAATATCTTCTTTATAGTACTTGAAGATAATAAGTTTACTGTTGACCTTGTGGTGTTTAAGAAAATTTTTAGTGAAGTATAAATGCTGAAACATTAACAAACAGATTTTCTTGAAGTTATAGAACTATTCATTCACCCCAGCATAACCATTGAAAGGAGGATCTACCAGGGCTACTTCCTGGATGGTTCATATTCTTTAACCAGGTCAAAGGTTTACTTGCTGTGACTGCAATAAGATAAACTTGGTTAGTTTTAATTATAATTTAGTTCATTTTGTTACCAAAGTTCAATATGCTATGTAAACTTCAAAAATGACTTAATTCAAGTAATCAAATCTTCTGAGACTCCAGCTATGACATATCACAGAAGGAGAAGCTCTGAATATCATAATGTATAAAGACATAGATCCTAGTGTGTGGGCACTTGAAAATATCTGATTAGTGGGGCGGCACAGTAGTTGTCTCCAGGTTTTCTGCATGTATCTTAAAAGAACTAGAATATTTGATATTATTCTGAAATACGTTGCTTTGTCTTTCCAAAAGCCAGAAATCCTGTTAGCCTATACGCTAATAAAACTGTGGACTAAGCAATTTTTAGGTCACCTTAAAGAGTTCTAACATTCCTTTTATAAAAAAAATAAAAGTAAAACTCAAATGGGAATTTTCTTATAGATGTTTTGTGACTGATAGATGCATGCTGAGGTAACCAAGTTATTTCCACATTTCTGACATTTCTCTCTGAGATTCTAAACCAAATAATAATTTCAGGTGAGCATATATGCACTCTTTAGAAGTGTTAAGGGAATTTCCAGCCTGTTAATTCTATTTAGATGATTCAGTGTGGGTTACATTAACTATAACAAAAAGGAGTTTGTTAGATGATTTGCTTGTTCATTGCCATTGGATCTAATTGTCCTGCATTGGTGCATGTATGTATTTATTCATATTTATTTGCTTCTGTTGAAAATGGATATCGTCATCCTGTTCTGAGATTTTTCTTTGATATATAAAGGTTTTCTTGGGGTTGTAAGTTGGGCTGGATGGAGATTTTCAGCATGATTGTTATTTGCTGTGATTTCTTAACATTTAAAATGTTATCAAATTAAATGAGTTGTCTTATAATAGATTACGTCTTTCTTGCTATTTAGCAAATGAACACAGTATCTTGTTACAGAAATCACTGATAACACTTCGTATTTTGAGCTTGCATATTTCATCAGTTTATGTACTATAGCAAGATACTCAAAGCTGTTTCTAACTAAAAGCATCTCAAACTGTAATGAAGGTACTAGTTCATAGCATTATTTAGACCATGTCAATAATGGAAACTAGCTGGTTCTCAAACTATGTGCAGATGGATTCACTTCATCTTAGATGCATATTGTGGCGGGCCATTTTATAAAATGTGAAATAGATACCAAACCTCACTCCGATTTGAATTCTACTTCCCATGTCATATGAACTAAATAAATGATAATAGAATGTGTCCTAATTTTGTCAGGTTCACACAAATTTAGTAAAAAATTTCATCCAGTTTCAGAATTTATTTTCAGCTTTTTTAAAAAGATCCAAATATGAAAATTCTATTTTTGTATTCAATTTTTCCTATATAAAATATTATTCTGTGCAACTTTCTCTAATATACTTTAAAGCAACCTTAATCTAGAATCGCATTTCTAAAGTGGAAGAAATGTACAATCTGAAGATAGATACCTTTTAAGTAGCTATTGAGAGCCATATTGTGGTTAAAGCATTGGACTAGAAACCAGAAAACCTTGACTTCTAGTCGATCTTAGGTGTGAAGCCAACTGTGTGACCTTGAGCCAGTCACACACTCTTTCAGCCCCAGGACAGAGGCAATGGCAGATCAATTCTGAAGTCTTGCCAAGAAAGCTTCGGACTTGTCCAAGCAGCCTCCAAGAATCAGCTTTAATTCAAAGTCAGCAAAAAATAAATAAAAAAAAATCTGCCTACTAATTTGAGATGTGCAGACTTGACTAGTTTGCTTTGAAAAGGTTGCCACACTAATATTTGCCCTACTCCCATTTTCTTGGATTGAAAATCTGCACAGTCTGTATTTTCTTATTCAGTTGCTATTGACTTTGTACAAGATTCTACAAAAGTGTTTGTCCTGATGATATTTAATAAAATACACCTTTCTGAAATTTTCCCAGTTGGTTGCCACACATATGTATTTGTTTTGTTTTTGTTCCTTAGTGAACACAGAATCAGAGACAGCAGTTGTCAACGTTACATATGCAACAAAAGAAGAAGCAAAAGTGTAAGTGGTTATGACAGTTTCAGCTGCATTTTCCACTTCTCCTGGTCTTTTAGTTTTATTCTCTTGGCAGGTTCTCTTAAATTTTCTTTCTGCATTTACAGGTTTAAAAATTGACATAGAATACCCCGTTGCTATTATCCCATAAATTTCAATCTGCTGCTGCCTCAATTTTCTGCTGAGTCAGAGCTGATATTAATCAACTAATGAGCTTTGATTTTGAGAGCAGTGCAGAATAAATATTATAAAATTGGAGTGCCATGTATGAGATGTTAAATACTTCTTAAAGCACTTCTTGAAAAAAGGAATTCTGTGCTGAGGAAAGGATTGGCAGGTACAATCTCATGTGTATTCATAGAAGAAGAATAGGCAACCTTGGTTTGTGTTCTACTTATGAAATCACAGAACCAGAAAGAGCTATTTGGGTCATCATGTCTAGCTCTCTGCTCAGTGCAGAAATCCCAATTGAAGTATACCTGACAGATTTTTGTCTAGCTTCTAGTTCAACATAGCCAGTAAAATGGAGTCTGCAACCTTTCTAAGCAATTGATTCTTACTCAGTTGGAATCTGCTTTTTTGAACATTAAGAAATTTTTTTTCTGCATTTAGAATAATAGTGAGCATGTCTTGATCTTTTTCTGAGTGACATCCTTCCAACTAACTAAAGAATGTCATCATATCTCCTCACTCTTCTTTCTCAGTTAAGCTTTCTCAGTCTTCAATCTCTGTTTATAGAGATTGATTCTAACCCTTGATCATCTTTGATCTTAACGCTTGATCATCTTCATTAATCCTTCTTGGAGTCTATCCAGTTTGTCTGAAACTTTCAAACATAGTTCTGATATATATGGTAAACATTTAGCTTCTCTCATTCAACTGAAATTGGTTTCATTTCATATGCTACAGCTTATTTTTTAAGTAACTATACTCAGAATTATGGTGCAAATTCCATTGGAGCAAGCCATTTATTTAGCATACCATTGTATCTGCATGAGATCCCGGTGTTTATAATAATAAATCAATAATTAAAAGATCTATGCTGAGATTATCAGTAATTAAATGATGTTGAAATAATATCACAAAAAATGTAATAACATGATAAAACAATCATAATAAATAATGTCTGATATTAACCATTAGATATTAACCATTGGAAGAACAGCATCATAACTATCTTCCAGAAAATAGTAATAGACGCAGTAAGTCCCGGCGTTAGAGCCTGGAGGATCCATAAGGTTGGGTCTCCAGCTGAAAAGTAAAATTGCACCCAGTAACTTAGGTGCAACCAGTGTGAAATGCAAGTATAAAATTTTACTACTAACCAGTAAACAAGCCACCATACTTTGTATTAACTGTATCTTAAAGGTGGTCTTCAAAGATAGCCCCTGGAAGATCATGTGGCAGTAGTCCAGCTATGCAATACTGAGGATATTAGCTGCTATTTCAGAGTAGTCAGGGCTGCTACTAGTATACTAGCCAAGTCTGCCCATCCAGCAGTGTCTATGAATCTAAAAAAAACCTCTTAAGTCATGGACCTGCTCCCTTAGGGCTTTCCCCTCAAGAGACAACACTTTGCCAATTTGTCTTAGTAAAGGGGAAACAGATTGACAACCCGAGAAAGGTTGTCCTCCAGAAATCACACCAAGACTGAGGGTCATCTCCTGATGACAACAGCGTACCAAAAATTAGTGGATCTATTTAGCAGATAGGTGGGAAATTCCATAATTAGAATCCATCCAGTTATGAAGCACTTGGGTTCTACCATCCTAATTGATCAGTTAGCCTTGTAGAGGTCCCAGGTATCATCTTTGTATCATATGGACAGAGATAAATTCATCATGGGAGAGAGCTAGCCCTGCTTATCCAGATCACCTTATAGTTTTTTAGAGGCAAAGATGATGTTCAATATGTTAAATCAGAGATTACTAGGATGACCCCATGCTTGCCATGGAAGTCATGAAATTCTGAACTTACCAGACTAAAATGCAAGAGCATGAAAATTAAAATCCCCTGACACAGAAATTTGGGTGATTCCAACATCAGCCCTGATATTAGATACAGCACCTATGGGTTCCCTGTCTTGTCTCTACAACCTGCTGTATCACAGAAATAAAATATCCTACCACTGCAAAAGCAGAGTGCCTTGTTGCAGGTGTGATATCTTTATAAATCAAATACACAGACACACACCACCTTTGCTATCAAGGTTACTGTAGGATCTCAAGCTTAGGAAGGCAGATCTCAGGGTAATAAATAGCAGCTGATCTAGTCCGATCAGGTTTCAATAATACAAGTCCATCCATTCATCAACTATTAAGCTGATAAACTCTTTTTACAGACTGACTCTGTATTTACCTTCAGCAGTTTTAGGCTAAGATCTCCAGTAATTTGACTACCAGGTCTTGGGTTAAGGGCCAACAAGCCAGAAGTGGAAATCAACACAAAATTATCAATTTTTCTTCGCCAGGTATAGCACACTTGCCTGATCTCCCAGTTGGGATTATCTTGGCAAATTCAGGGTTAAATCCATTCCCTGCATTTCCAAGAGGACGTAGCCATCTCACAATCTCACCAATCACCTGGGTGGCCAACAATTTAGTGATCTATTTGACTCTTTCTCACTCATTGTTCCATATATCCTCTTTTCATTCCAGTATCCTAAAAATCACAACATTAGGAAAAGCCAAACATAGCAACCTCTCACAATGTCCACCATTCAAGAGCCTCATGTCTGACCTACATTTTACCTTAGATTAGGCATCCCTCAGACTTTTAGAAAGCCAAATAAAACTAGAGTCCAACTTGCACCCCTTGAGCTCCTTCTTCACAGTTGATACAACCAACTTTGAGATGCTGATGTTACTGGAGGCTCCCAGTCAGGTGTGAATCAAGGCCTCATATTCTGGATCTTTGTGTTAGATTAGTCCCTACTCATCTGCTAGACTGACCTCTGTCTTCCTTTTTGTGCCAACTTTAACCTTAGCTCCAGCTGAATGGAGCAATGGCAATTATTGAATTGCATCCTGTCACTGCAGCCTCCATTGCCATTCTAGACCTAAGCATAGCTCATATGTCAGTTCCTGGACTTCATTTCATTTTGCCACTACACAGAGAGCTAACACAGCTGGCAGTCAGCCTTTTTAACAACCAGCACACAAGATGACCTTCCAGGTTAGCAAATCCTTCAGAGGAAGAAATCTTCCACCATTTCTTCACAGCTTCCAAAATACTCAAACAAAACAGTGCCATTCATTTCCACAGTCATTTCAGCCATTGCCTGTTTATATCATATCTCTAAGTCCCTTACTATTTCTTCAAAATATTATTGCCCTGCCACCTAACCTACTACACATCCTAAAATTATCCACCCCTTATAATTAAAAATTAGTAACATTTAATCATAACTATCATGTAGCTGGATGTAAGCCAAAAATTAATTCTGCTGATTCCTAATAATTCTTGGAATATATTTGATTTCATAAATTATAAACAGTCATTCCACACAGTACCAGCTCTGCAGGGCTTTTTTTGTCATAGAACGCCCAGAACGGAGTTCCAACACCTTTTTGGAATGGAACCTTATAGGCGGGTTGTATGACATGTGTGAGTTCCGGCACCTTTTTTTTTATTACAAAAAAAGCACTGCTGCTCTGTAACACAATATTGTTGAATAATTCGCAGCTGCTATTCAGGCATTAACAAAATACATTTGTTTAATCTGTGCTTTAGAAAAATACATAAACAGGTTTAAGGTAACTATGGAAAACCACTCAGTGCAATTAAAGGGAAGCGATTATTTAATACATCTAATTACTGCAGTGATTTGACAAACAGGATCCACATTCAGAGACAGGTGTATAGAACTGCTTATTCTGTGTCATGCCCTGTCTTCTAATCAAGTGTATTATTTGTTTTTTAGAATTATTAATAACTTGTATCAGCAATGTATACTAAACTATCAACTTTTTATTTTCTATGTTGTTTTGGAAATGCAATACATATCTCTGCCTCTTTTGCTTTATATAGAGTTCCTTTACCAAATCACTCACTTAGATGCATCACTGACTTTTCAGCATATAATATTTTGAAAGAGCTAAACTGCAGTCCATATTCTTGATTTCATAATTAAAGAATTTTGATTAATGTATCTTTAAAAATAGATGACAGAAGAATCTTTGTTTTGTCAGTGAAGTGAAAGTCTCTTAACCAAATTGCTGAAGATAGTCTGAAACATTACCAGATTTTTTCCATTTTAAGACAGGGCTGGACAACTACCATTCAGAAAGACTAAAAGCTGCTTCCTGCAGCATACAGAAACATGTTGGGGTGGGACTTAAAGCAACAAGATTTGGTTCTTCCCCTAGTTCCCTCCTGCTCACTTTAATTCTCTGTGCAAGATGAACAGAGAGAAGTAGATGTTACTGCTTATTTTATTTCTTTATTCAAGTTGTAGGCCAGTGGTGGCGAACCTATGGCACGAGTGCTAGAGGCGGCACTCAGAGCCCTCTCTGTGGGCACGCGCACCGTTGCCCCAGTCCTAGGCCTTTCAGCTGGGTTTTATAAAACCATTTCACTTTAGGCCTCCGCCTCCGTGTACAAAAAAAAAAAAAGGTTCAATCAATCAGTCAATTTCAATTTCTCACAGGGGGAAAAAAAGATCTTGCAAAGTTGGAATTGATTGATTGAACTTTTTAGTCCCACCCAGGCTGCTGTTACCACTGCAGCCACACCCACCCAATGGGCCACACCCACCCGGCACTTGACAATGCATAAGTGGGTTTTGGGTTGCAGTTTGGGCACTCTGTCTCTAAAAGGTTCGCCATCACTGTTGTAGGCCATCCAGCCCTGTATCAAGACAGCCTGGTGCCCGGGTGGCGCAATGGTTAGAATGCAGTACTGCAGGCTACTTCTGCAGACTGCCAGCAGTTTGGCAGTTTGAGTCTCACTGGCTCAAGGTTGACTCAGCCTTCTATCCTTCCAAAGTCGGTAAAATGAGGACCCAGATTGTTGGGGGCAACATGCTGGCTCTGCAAATCGCTTAGAGAGGGCGTAAAGCACTGTGAAATGGTATGTAAGTCTAAGTGCTTGGTATTGCTATAATAAAAATACTAATAAAATATAGATGATACAAATAAGAAATCCCATTCTAACCACAACCAAAAGAAGAAATACAGAGGTTCCACCATTTTTCAACCAAATTCTGGGGAAAGAACCATGTTTTCAAAGCTTGTTTAAACAGTCAGTATAGGAGTCAGATAAATTCTAGGATGGATGGTATTCCAGGGGGCAGATGCTGCAATTGAGAAGGTATGTCTAGTTTAATGAAGAGAAGGACGAGGGGGGACATGTTAGCAGTGTTCCAATATCTCAGGGGCTGCCACAAAGAAGAGGGTGTCAAGCTATTCTCCAAGGCTCCTGGAGGGACAAGAAGCAACGGGTGGAAACTAAGCAAGGAGAGAAGCAACCTAGAACTAAAGAGAAACTTCCTGACAGTTAGAACAATTAACCAGTGGAACAGCCTGTCTCCAGAACCGGTGAATGCTCCAACACTGGAGGTTTTTAAGAAGAGACTGGACAACCATTTGTCCGAAATGGTATAGGGTTTCCTGCCTGAGCAGGGGGTTGGACTAGATGACCTCCAAGGTCCCTTCCAACTTTACAATTATTATTATTATTATATTATATTATTATTATTTGCCATTAGTCATACAGTATGAAGTAGGGAATCTGCACTTCCTATGTTGTTCTGCATGAACTGCTTGAGTAAAATGTGGAATGACCAAGACATAGATGGCACTTGGTGATAGAAACAAGAATGCCTGCAAAGGCAATTATTGCTTGATCCCAACACCTTTTATCTTCCCCTGTAAGGTAAGTGCTCCATCTGGGAGGTGAGAGGCATAGATTGGGGAAATGGGGTCTCATTCAAGTCCCTTTGTTCCAGATCAGGCTTATCCCTGCTTCAAAGAAATGTGCAGGCCCAACCTACTTGTGATACTTTCTTCTATATGTGTTAATTCTGTACTTTCAAAGCATATGGCAGCCAAAATTATGTCTAAGGCAGGATTACAATTGTAAACATGAAAATTGCCATTTAAATAGATTTAAATAAATTGGCTTCTGATAGATATCCATTTTTGCAATCATATGCTCACTTGTATAATATATAATTTTACACACACACATACACACACACACACACTGAGATAATTTAGATTCTTGTTCTGATTTTGAATGTTCAATATTTCAAAATTCTTCTGTGTTTTATCATGGTATTAGTGATTTCCAAAAGGTGAAGTCAACCATTAGGATTGAGGTATGCATACATACGTTAGGCATGTCATATGCATCTATTTTAGTAAGCATATTGAAATAAAGAATCTCAAACTTAGCTCTCTATTTAAGTCTAATAATATCCTCAGTGAACTGTCGTATTGGTGGTATTACAAATGCCAACTAGAGAACCAGGAATGTTATTGGCATGATTTTCTTTTTAAAATTATTTATATAATTATTTGGGGTCTATGGGTGGATGGTGATTATGGACCTTCATATGCAGATGCCACATGTTGAGGCAGGTTTTTACAGAGGCTGGTGTGTTGAAGTAAACATTTTTTATAGTAATTATTGTCTCCACTCCTTTCTTTGTATTTCTAGAGCAATTGAGAAGCTTAGTGGTCACCAGTTTGAGAACTATTCCTTCAAGATTTCCTACATCCCAGATGATGAGGTGAGCTCCCCTCAGCCCTCTCAGCGATCCCGTCGTGGGGGCCACTCTTCCAGGGAGCAGGGCCCCTCCCCTGGGGGCTCCTCACAGCCCAAACAGCTCGATTTCCCACTACGGATCCTGGTGCCCACGCAATTTGTTGGTGCCATCATAGGAAAGGAGGGCTTGACCATAAAGAACCTTACTAAGCAAACCCAGTCCAAGTAAGTATCACAGATGGTTTAATTTCCTTCTATAGAGGTTGTTTGTAGCCTTGTGTCCCTAGCTTGTGATCTTTGGACCGAATGAGCTGTGAGCTCGTATGCGCATTACATGACAAAAGCTTGTTATTTTGTATAAAAGCCCTTTAACTCACTGTTGATGTGTTTTGTACAAATTCTTAGGAATGTTTTAATAGTTACTGTAGTCTTGCTAATATTTATCCTTATCTTGTTTTTCAACAGGCATTATTTATCTGTTCTGAGATATTACTATAACCCAGCACGTTTTCCCCATTCCAGATATTTTTTCTGCTCCTTTTCAGCTACCTCTGAATGATTTCTACTATTCAAAGAAAAATACTTTCAACTAACTGGAGATTAAAAATATGCTTCCCACTTTGTCATAAATAGTATAAATTATTGTGGAATTACTATGATCCTTCATCTCCACGTTAGCTTTCTAATTAAGTCTAACAATATCTTCAGTCCTACCGTCTGTTTTTGGCAGACAGGATCACGTGCCTCTCCCCCCCCCCCCTTCTGCCTAGGCCTGCTGCTGGTGCCACTGTTGCGAGTTGGCCTGAATGTTAAGAGAGCCGGGGGTGGAGGCAAGAAGAGGCTGCATTTTTGTATCCCTACCCTGGATCCGGGAATCCAGCGGTTGTGCAGGGGTGGGGCTGGCTAGGGCATCAACCATCAGTTTCTCTCTCTCACCCTTCCCCCAAAGCAGCCTCCGGAGGTGATCTGCCCTGCCCTGCAGGCTTTGCCGGCTTTCTCTTCCTCTGTGGAAGAGCGGGAAAGAAAGCTGGGCATCCTGAGATGTCTGGGAGGCGACTCAGGTTTCACTTGGTGAAAGGAAGGAAGATTTTTGAAACTGCTTTTTCATTTACCTTCATCATCAATATTGCCGTTGAGAGAAAGTCTCATTGATCTCTTATAAACAGCGTTGCCTGCAATTCTTGTTACAGGGAGAGGCTGCGTGTTGCTTCAAGCATGTGCTTCCCACAATCTTGCAGGGCTTGATTATGCAAAGGCAATTTGCTCTGGAAGGGAAATGGGGAAGAAGTTTCTGTTGGGAGAGGTCCTGCCCAGCAGTCAGAACTTCAATGACACACTTCAGACATGTCTAAGCAGCCATTGATGCACGCATGCATAAACCCGTTGCAGTGTTGGACAGGAGCACGCCTGCAGAGGCCCCATGCAGATCCCCACGGCTCCTGGAGGCTCTGAGTGCTTCTTTTCAGCACCATTCAGTTTCCCACCCCATGCCCGCCAGGCTAGTCTGGTGGGCGGGATTGTCTTCTGCCTTCCCTGCTGCTCCATTGGCAGTTAGCGCTGCCCTCCCAAGAGATGGCATAGCAATTGGTTGGCGGACATGCCACGAATGGGGATTCATCATCCCCCAAACTCCGCTGCTGCCAAAGTGGATCCTGGGCTGCAATGTGTGCTGCAATGTAGAGATGGAAAGTGGAGCAGCCGGCGCGAGGGAAGGAGGAGCCAGGAGAAGAAAGAGGAAAAGCGGCCGAGAGAGAAGTGGGGCAATCCAGGCATCAAAGTGCCATTGAAAACAACAGAGTCCATGTGCCTACCTGCCACATGCTCATTCCACTCTCCACGGCGTGCTTCAGCTGATCAAGGCGTGGAGAGCATGGCTGATGTAGGTGAGTGTGTGGCAGGTGCACACACAGATTCTGCTGGTTTTGGTGGCGCTTCAGTGCCTGGCTGGCCAGGATGGCTCCACTTCTCACTCGGCCACTTTTCCTCTTCTCCCCATCCCTCCTTCCCAGCAGCGTTGGTGGGTGTGACATGGCTTGGCCAAAAGTGGCCGTAGAACAAGTGGGGGAGTGTGAGACAGATCCCCCTCACCTGCCTACCTACCCTCTTCCCTTTCACTCCTCTTCCAAGCCCTCTTCGCAGCTCTGCCTATACAGCCACCGAAGTGACAGGTGGCGCGCCGGAGCTGGAAAGCTTGCCCCACCCCCCACTGCCCAGATGCCCTCCCTTCCCAAAGCATTTCTATGCTAACCTTCTTTCCAGCTCTGACACATTCTTCCGTTGCGTTCCTTCGCCGCTGTGTGCAGTCCCACAAACAAAAGAAATTTCTGGGACTTAAAAAAAAAAAGTTCAATCAATTCCAACTTCTCGCAAAAAAAAAAAAGATCGCGCGAAGTTGGAATTGATTGATTGAACTTTTTTTGTTTGTTATTGATCATAGACAATCGGCCATAACCAATCAGCCATGGGAGAAAATCAGTTTTACATTTTTATATGCATTGGCCTCTCAGAAGCCTTACAAGATCTTTCTTTTTTTCTTTTCTGAAAGGTCACTTACAATCCAAGATTAATATTAATGAATGGCTTTTCAGTACATGTAAATTGTATCAATATCAGAAAAGCATGTGTTCTTACAGTCAGTAAATGCCTGTGAAGGGCACCCACACATTTGACAAAGGACAAAAAACCTTTGCTGTGGTCCTTGTGGCCTGACTAGTCTTGAATTAAAGTATAGAGGAGGTGTCTATCCCTTCCCTGATTTCTATTAAAGGGGTATCTTATTCAGACTCAAGTAGCTGTGTCCCAAAGGTGCTTTTTCATGAAGCAACTGGGTTCCTTGTTTTTCTTTGAAGACGTTTCGCATCTTATCCAAGAAGCTACTTCAGCTTTGAAACGTCTTTGAAACATCTTCAAAGAAAAACAAGGAAGTCCAGTTGCCTTGTAAAAAAGCATCTTTGAGATAACTATGACCTGGATGACTGAGAATCTCCATAGACAAGTAGCTATGTATTCCTCATTCCCCTTCATGTACCCTAGATTCCATTTAAACAAATTATTTTCTGAACTTGAGAAAAGAACAAGTTTCTATGGACAACAGATGCAAATCAGTAAATGCTATTCAAATATAATAATAATAATAAATATGATATGTCATGAATCAGAAAGTCAAAGTGCAGGAAGGAGCACACAAATTCACACCATTACAAAGCAATAGTTTTGGACTAACATGCAAACCAATTCTATTTGATTCCAAAGTCTTAATACCTCCCTTGCATTAGCCTTGAAAGCAAATTAATAGTTTTGTGTATCCTTGTAATACTATTTTTTTTTATTTGCTTGTTTTATCAAGGTGTCAACTTAGGCACCATCCTCTGATCCCTAGCAGATTTTTTTTGTATGCACTCTGTTGCTGCAGGGTAGACATTCATCGGAAAGAAAATGCTGGTGCTGCTGAGAAACCAATAACCATTCATGCCACCCCTGAAGGGTGTTCGGAAGCATGTCGCATGATACTTGATATTATGCAGAAGGAGGCTGAAGAAACAAAATCGTAAGTAGTTCTTGTGATGTTGCCAGAGAAGGTGGAAAATGAAAATGTTTCTTTTTTAAAAAATATGCAAGAGGAAAGTGATCTCTAGAACTGTAAATAGCAAACAACATTTATGTGAAACCAGTTATCAAAACTACATACGAAAAACTGTAAGGGATATAGACTTTCTTTCCCATTCTTACTGGATAATCTTTGTGAATATTTTCCTTAGCTACAGGAGAAGTAAAAGCTCTGAAGAAAACCAGAAAAAAATGCACCCTAAAATTAGCCAGAAAGGGAATACAATTTTTGTATAGGATATACTCAAAAAGAATTTGGTTAGCATATTTTTGATTATAAATAAATTGATATTCCTTTGCTGTTTGGACAGGATGATCTGGCCTGGTCTTCATAATGTTCCACCTATCAGGGAAATTTGTTTGCTATAAAACATGAGTTTTAAATTTAAATAATTAAATTATTTGGGAAGCCTGAATATCACAAAACTAGAAACCACTTTCAGATGGGGACGAGAAAGCAAAGTCCCTATCTGTCAGAGAATAATACCGTTGGGAAAGATTGCATCTGTAGGAGATAATGAATACACATGTGCTTGAATGCACTTAAAGATGCATGCAGACAGATTGGTTGAACAGTAAAGGCTTTCACTCATGATTAGGCAAAAAGGCTCATTTGTGTATCTGTTATACATACACACAGAGAGTTTATGACATGGAAAAGATCTTGCTGGAGCAGAGAACTTGCTGCCATTGTATCACTGTAAAGCAATTAAGTAAAACTGCCTTTGTAATATGTTGCCGCTCTCTTCCCCGCCCTTATCTTTTTGGCCATTTTTGTCTTGGATGTTACATGGTTTTTCTACTATTTTTATTGTTTTTACTGTTGTTTCTGGGCCGCTGCATAAGAGGGGCAGTTTTATAAATCTTTTGAAAAATGAATAGATTAACCAGTATAAATTTAGCTAAGAAGTCTAGCAGTGATAATGGAGGAAGAAGTTACTAGGAGTCAAGTAAATAGTTGACAAGTTATAACCATAAGCTAAATGGATCTGAACAATTGCAAAGTAAAACTTGAATATCTCTGTAAGACTATGATAAAGATACCTCTAAAGAGTAAATATGTGTGTCCACCTTGTTTTATTAAAGTTTGCTACTTTATTCAGTATAGAGCAGGGGTAGGCAACCCAAAACACTCAAAGAGCCACTTGAACCTATTTCCCACCAAAAACAAAACACTGGGAGCCGCAAAATGGTCTCCCTCTCTCTCTCTCCCCCTCTCTTTCTGCCCTTGGTCTGCCAGTCCTCTTCCCCCACTCGTTCTTTCTTTCTCTCTTTTTCCTCTCTCTCCCCCTCCCTCCCTCCCCCCCTCTCTCTCCTTCTCTCCGATCTTCTGCTCACCTGGCAAGCTGGCTTCAAGCTGTTCTCCAACAAGCTCAGGGCTAGGCAACCTTGCCTCTTTTATGACTCATGGACTTCAATTCCCAGAATTCCTGAGTCAGCATAGCTTGGCTAGCTAGCTCTCCTGCCCTTCCTGCTTCCTGCAGAGATGCAGCAAAGGGAGGAGCCCCACCCAAAAAGCTTTTCAGCTTTTATACCGAGAAAAGGAAGCAGGGAAGCACAAGTGCCTCTCTCTGTCTCTGTCTCTCTTTGCAAATGGCAGAGGAGGCTGGGAGCCACAGGAGAAGGCTCAAAGAGCTGCATGCAGCTCCGGAGCTGCAGGTTGCCAACCTGTGGTATAGAGAAATGCTAACGTAAGTTGAATAGCAAATCACATTATCTTACTCTTGTTTTTAAACTGTGCACCATTGTCTGTATTCATCATATACTCCACTGACTCAAATTACTAGAATAAACAGAAAAGTTCCACATCAGGAAATTTTTTGTGGGTTGGAGTAATGCCAAATCTAAACTCCCTAGAACAACACATCTCCATTAATTTTTAAAGTCTATCTCAGACAACCTCCTGCTTCCCAACAACATGACTTTCTTGTAGTAAAATTGCTTATTGATACTATTCTGCTATTAACTAATTGCAGAATATACAGGTTAGTTTTTAGAAAACTGATTTTTCATGCTGTGAAGTCTAACAGCAGATCCCCCTTCCTTGGTTTACAGTATTGGGTGAAGGTGGTGATGGAATGTCCAGCATTGTTTTTTTCCCAAAAATCTGGTTGGAAAATTTTTGGAAATGCATTTCCCTATGTTTCTTCGACCTTTTGTATGTTTTTCATACTTCTCAGGGCTGAAGATATTCCTTTGAAAATCCTAGCACACAACAGCTTGGTTGGAAGATTGATTGGCAAAGAAGGAAGAAACTTGAAGAAAATTGAGCAAGATACAGGGACCAAAATCACTATTTCTCCGTGAGTACCAGTGAATGTTGCTGCCATCAGGCAAGACCAGCCTTCCCCAACCTAACACCCTGCAGGTACGTTGGACTTTTAACACCCATTCTCCCCATGCAAAACATCAAATAACTGTGTTAGCTGGGGATGATGGAAGCTGTAGTCCAGCACTTTTAGGGGACACCTGATTGGGAAAAGCTGGATACAACTCTTACTTCTTAGTCTTGTGCATGGTGCACTCTAGATCCATAGCTTGCTCACCCTCCTTCTAAGCAGAACTGACATGTACTGCCTTAGCCTAGTTGAGAGAGAGAGACATCTAGATTTCATTGAGCCCGGAAACATTGTAGATTTATAGTGCTAATGTTTAACTGAGTTATAAATTTGCATGGCATATTTAATTCTGTTTGCCACCCAGAGTCCTTTTAGTACACGAATGGCTATATAAATTTTAATAATTTATAAAACACATCAGCTTTTAAATAAAAAATAAAATACATAATATCTCAGTAAAACACCACACATTTATGTTGCTTGAAAGAATGAATGAAACAGGGAAATATCCTTAAATGAAGGAACGTAATAGCACTATACTTCTATAATACTAATTTATTTATAGGGATGAAGGCTTGCTTTCCAACAACCATTGTCTTCCTGCCTTTGTCTCATCACTGTCTCCAGTCCATCCATCCATCCACCCACCAATCTGTCTATTTACCTCTCTGTAATGAAGTAGTTAGTACTAATTAAAATGACTGAAAATAATAAAACTAGAGTGGTAATCTTTACAGTGGGAAGTATTTTACAGCAGATGTATGCTAAATGATTCCCTTTCTTCAACACACAATGTCACTGTTTCGGGTTTGGGAACAGTACAAAGTTCATCTTAAAAAATCAGTGATTCATTAATATAATAGGTAGCCTAGGAACCTGTCTTTTTTGCACATGGAATTTCTCAAAATCTTTAGTTCACAAGCAACTCTACCATTCAGTGTGATTCAAGCAGTCAGAAATTAAAGACCTCAAAGTCTCTAATTATAAACTCAAACACTTCATAAAATTATTGGTGGCTTGTAGTTTCCAACGTCAACTCTTCCATTCACTGTTGCCTTCTGCCTAAATATAAATAGGGTGTTTTCCTAATTTGTTGGGTTTCACCCACCCGCAATATAATTTAACTGCTTGGATTTTATTTAAAAAGACTCATTCTGACAATCTTGCCCTATTGACCACATTTTAGAGCTGGCTATACATCTTTTTTTTAATTGAAAGGATATTCATCTGTTATTTTGTGGTTGTTCAGTTTGCAGGATTTAACCATTTATAACCCTGAAAGAACCATCACTGTGAAGGGCAATATTGAGGCCTGTACCAATGCTGAAGGAGAGATAATGAACAAACTGCGGGAAGCCTATGAGAATGACGTGGTAGCAATCAATGTAAGTTCCTGTCCTAGTGTATATGTGTTTTCTTTGTCAAAGCCAAATAATTATAAATCATATAAGGTCTAATGAAGACAGAAGTGAACCTCAGATGCTCCAGAACTTGCTAAATAAAAGTCCTGTAGCCTAATCTCCCCCCTCCCCCTCCATCAGATTACATTGTTTATTCCATTTTTCCTTGTGTTTCTTTCTAGCAACAAGCCAATCTCATCCCTGGACTTAATCTCAATGCATTGGGCATCTTCTCAACAGGTTTATCCATGCTTCCCTCAGGAGCTGCAGCCCGTAGACCTGCTATTGCTGCTCCCTACAACCCTTTTGCCGTAAGTAGACACACATGTCCATCTGTAGATATAGCCCACAGCATGGTTCCCAAATTGCAAGTAGGTATACAGACCTGTGACTTGAAGATTGCCAAGTTCCCTGTCCCAGATGGACTTTTTTTTTGCATACATGCATACATACATAACATACATATATAACATACATACATACATACATTTTAAAAACCCATTTTTTAATAAAGCAAGTTCAGTGTCATCTTTGCTTCTGAAAATAGTTCTGGGCTCCAGAAAGGCCCCGTAGGCAATCTTAGAAAATAAACATGTTACGTGGCTGTACCTCAGTGTTTATTTGGAAGGGTACCTATCTGCCAAGACTCCTTTTCTATAAGAGTCTCAAATGCTTAGGCTGGTTGCTGATATGCTGGCCTTCAGTTCTTTTTAGGAAGTAGGGGTTATAATAGTATTGGGCTTTCCTCCTTTCTTTGGCTGTGTATAAGAACATGTTTTAATCTGTAAGGGAAATGTCAGCTTTGTACTACATACTATCTTTACACAATTGTAATCTCCAATTGTAATTGGAGAGAAACAGCAGATTCAGTTGCAACAGACTAAAAGTAAGATTTTCACAGATGGTAGTAATAAAGTTCCATCTCTCAGATTATTTTCAATCTAGTGAAGAGGACTTTCAAACAAGGATAAAACAACATATTTCTTTAGCACCTCTCTTTGAAAGCCAGCTATCATGGGAGAATTTGCCTTTTGTGGCTGAGTGTCTTTTGAGTCCTTTTTTTTTTTTTTTGTAGAGGAAAGGTTGCTGGATACTTTTTGATTTGCATGAGCTTAATTTTGAAAACAAAACATACAAAACCTTCTTTATAGATTTGGGAAATGTATATTCTTATTTGGTTATCAGTATGTCATTCCACGCAAAGTAGTATGATTTTCATCATCCATTTCTGGTTCTCCTATGCTAAAAGTCACTGTTCCTTTCTTTCACTGGCCTCATACTGAGGGAATGATACAGTTGCTTTGTGGTGGGGCACTTGTTTTGTATATACACAGGATTCCAAGGGATCCCCAATGAAAAAGAATCTTAGACAGATCTTGGAGAGCTACTGCTACCACTGATGGGCCAGTGGTTTGATTCAGCATAAGACTGATTCATATGTTATTTAATTTTAAAAGATTGTACAGTGGTTCACAACTATGACAATAATAACCAAAATTACAGAGAACTCAAGTCAGTGAAACAAGTAGTACAAATATGCAATTATAAAAATAAATCAATATATGAAACAATAGAAGCCATTTAATGGATCTTAAGCAATAGCATATAAAATTAGAACTACATTATCTTTTGGTTGGGTTCAGGCATAAAATAGAAAGGAAATAGTTTCTGGAGATGTTATTGAGGAAGCTCAGCTTGATACAGAGGCCAGTTTTGTAAGATACAAAAAGGCTTTTTTTGCAAGAACCTGGAGGAATAGGTTCTCAAGAGGTTTTGGGGGTTCAGTCCACCATCTCTCCAAAAAGCCCCTCACATACATTTTCCTGGTACTTACACCTTTGACTTCTGGCCTGTCCCCACTGATTGTCACTTTTTTTCCTGCCGTAGAGCCAAGCAGCATACCTTTCGGGCCTTAATGGAGCCTCGCTGACTGGCACATATCCCCATCTGCACTCCGTAAGTGCATTATCCTCTTCTGTCTGGATGTCACCCTTTCATGCACCTTGCTTTGTATCATGCCCGCCTTTTGCTTTGCAGGCTTTTAGGCTGCCTTCAGATGATTCTGCATTGTAGCAGTTTTCTAAACATTGATTCACCCAGTGCTGTTTAGAGAAAGTAATTTAGCTGTGTGATAAAGCTACTAAGCAGATCCTCTCTGTCCTTGCATGTAGTATTTGCTTTACACATTTTGCTTACAGTTCTGGAGGTACTTACACCAACTGTAGCACTTTGTCTTAATGGGCGGCTCGCCAGTCAAGATCAAGCATAGAAGCACGGTGGTCTCATAATAATTGCTGGAAATAGTTTTCCTCAGGACAATTGCTAGCAAAGCACTATTTATCATAGAATAGTTTTGCTACTTTGGTAATGTTTTACCACGTGAACATATAAAACTGCCTTGTACTGTCAGCTATTGGCCTTAATCCAGTCTTACTTGCTTTAATTGGTAGTGGCTCTCCAAGGTTGCGGAAAAGTTCTATGAGACACATAATGGCAGGGATTGAACCTGGGTTTTTCTGCATGTTATATTATGCACACTACTGCTTGTTTATGGCCCATACCATTACGTAGCAGACAAAATCTTCACCAACGGCAGAGATCAAGAGCTAAATCTCTGAGCTTCGGAAAGCTTCACTTGATACAATTCTGTTATTGCCTAGAGTTCATGACCCTAATGCTACTGTGGTCCCTCTTGCTCTATAGTGGCAGTGGACAATGTGTTCTCCTTTAGATTTTTTTTTTGAAATTTTAATTTTCTGACAGTATTGGCTAAGAGTGATAGCGAAGGTCAGAAACAGTTGGGAGGGCTGTTTATTACTACTAGACAACCCATGACCCCTTTGGGCATTGTTTCAGAGATATTCCCTTACCAGATTCCTCAATGCCTTCAACAATGACAGAGCTTCCAAAGTACTGCCTTCACTGGCAAAGCTGGGATACATTCAGAGATGTCAGCACAGGAAATATTTTTTTGACATTTTGTATTACGCCATAAAGTGTTTCGTGATAATTTTTATGTTACACAATGTTTTATAAAATTTGCCAAATTTCAATTCCACAGGAGTCACGGATTTTAGACACATTCTATAAACTAGCTCATTTGAGGTATCTCGATTGAAAGGTTTTGCTCTATGGCAGTGGTGGCGAACCTATGGCACGTGTGCCAGAGGCGGCACTCGGAGCCCTCTCTGTGGGCATACGATCTGTTGCCCCAGCCTTGCCTCCCCCCGCAACCCCCTCACCAGCAGCACCCCTGGAGGAGAGTTGCCCCTGAGTGTGGTCCACGCGGAGCAGCACAGCCAAGGACATGGCAGCCAGGCAGTGTAGACAAGACTCTGCACTCATGCCCCATTGCACGCAGTTGATGCTGCGGGGCGCGGGCAGAGGGCGTGGCCACCATGGCGCTGCTGGGCTGCCTGGACGATCTGTGGCGGGCCCTGGAGGCAGTGAGTGGCCCTGCAGGCAGGCAGGGTGGGGCGGGGCAGGGGATGGAATGGGACGGGGCCAATTTTTGGGCACTCGATCTCTAAAAGGTTCGCCATTACTGACCTATGGTGTACCGTTTGGGCCAGTTAAAGATTATAAGAATCAGAGTTTAGTAATATATAAATCCTTGCTCAATTAATCCATTGGGAAATCGTCATTTCTTGAGAAATGACATTTAAAGATGGCAAATTTTCCCTTCCTGTCCTATTTTTATGCATTGCTGTATATTTCATTTTTAGTAATGATGATCCTTGGGAGGCATTCCAGCATGTTCAGATAAAACTGTATATACTTATCTGGAAGTGGGACCCTAAGACCACTGGTTTTATATTCTTTTCTTCATCTCATAAAGTGGTAGAGCTGTGAATTATCAGCCTTTCCACTCTGCTTGTATCTGTGTATGTTGGGATCTTTTGTTCATTTACAGTTCAGTTCTTCTGTCTTAATATAAACTAGAAAATGCTTTTAGTGATGCTTTACAGGCTGACATCTCCGGGTATGCATTTCTATTATAGAAAGAGTTCAAATTCAAAGGATTTTCTCCAACCAAAGTTGAAAGTACATAGGAAAAGTAGAGGAGCTAAGCTTTCATATTGTCATCACTGCTGTTATCCTTTCAATAATAGCCTGGCATAGTACTTAGTATTCATGACTCTCAGTGACTGGAGAAAGTTATTGTGTTATTTACACTTGTATACCACCTAACTTCTAATAACGTTTGGTGGTTCAGAAAAAAACATTAAAATTACTATTAATTTATTAATTATTGAACTTGTATGCCCTATTCTGGCCAGTTTACAATAATAAGCAGAAATTACAATAAAATCAGTAAAAGAAGTAATGAACTATACATAGTCCACAATTGAGATTGACAGCTCAGTTGCTAATTGACGTGATCACTAAGTGGATAATTGTGTGATTGCAACTGTGCTTATTATTTTACTCCAGTTTTTTTTTGCTTTATAGCAGCGCTCTCCCCCAACCTTTCCGGCCTGCCCGGAGGGGGGGGGGAAGGTATAGGCAGATGGCAGATGCGCTTAGGTGGGTGCAACTCTATTTGCACAAGCAACGGCCATGCGCACATGGGCTTGCACAAATGGAGGTTCATGCGTAAGCATGAGGGCCCCCGCTGGCACAAATGGAACTTCATAAATGGAGCTTTGCGTGCGAGCGTCCACAACTCATACAAATGGAGCTGTGAGTACATGCTTGCCAGGCCAACCTAAAAGGCAAGGAAGTTTTCCAGAACTTGACCCATGAGGAAACTGGATAAAAGGGCAAATCTTATAACTCTTTTTCCTCACTACCCCACCCTTTGGAATGCTTATCTCAGTGCTGGGATAATTAGCAAGAAGAAAATTAATCTTTGCATTTACATTCATTGAAGAGGAAGGGATTGCAAGACAGTAAGCAGACACCCAATGAGAAATACACATTGAAAGTTATACACTATCATTGGCTGTTTGCTTAGCATGTTTGCAACTGTGAGCCAAAGACGGGAAAGTGACTAAACTCTTGTCAGTTACAGGCAGCAGTTGCCAGATAGCTAATTAAAATCACAAAGCTGAGCTTGTTAACTTGAAGTTAGCACCTTTTCGGTAAGTGCTGCACTACAGAGAAAAACAGCTCAGGAAGAGATAGCTTCTTTATGCAAACTCTCTGCTCTGCAAGGGGGAGGGAAGAAAAAAATGGCACAGGACAATGTGTACTGACTGACTGTAAAATACTTATTCTCTAAGTGTAGAACCTTGTATAGTAGCCATTAAAGAGTCATTAGGATATCTTGAGAGTCTATTTCTTATAACATCTTATGTGCTGTGGGATTACTGATTGCAGTAACAGAAATTTGAATGATAAAGGAATACAGGAACCATGTTATAGTCTTTTTTCTTTCCCACATCTTTTTAATTTTCTTCAAGATGAAGTAAGGCTGAAGCTCCACTAAGCATTTGCTTTTTTCCAGCAGTATTTGACATTAACAAGCTGGCTTTCCTTCCTCCTTTTTTCTGTTCCTGCATGCAAATCATTTCAAGTGTACAAGTTGGGAGGCAAAAAAATCATCATCAACTCTGTCTTCTCCCAAAGTACATTATGTCTCATTTTGTTATCCACAGTTGCCAGAACAGGAAGTGGTGAATTTGTTCATCCCAACCCAGGCAGTAGGTGCCATTATTGGAAAAAAGGGCCAACACATTAAACAGCTGGCAAGATTTGCAGGTGCTTCAATCAAGGTAAGATATGCGATTGGTACCATCACCCTCTTTTCTCTATTGCTATGTTTTGTTTTTTCCATCACATAAATCAAAGTCCTATACTGAACTTTGGTCAGAAAGTGAGGGGGCTGGATTGCAGTTCAAATCCACTGTCAACTAAGACGGCTCTTGGGCAATCATTCTCTTTCAGCCTAACCTTCATTACAGGGTTGTTTTTGTGAGAATAAAATGAAGGAAGATCCCACGTAAGCTGTCTTCAGCTGTGCAGAAAAGGCAGGATATAAACTAAAAAAAGTAAAGAAAAATAATTAACCATGTCTAAGGAATTTATTGACCTTCAAATATTAAAGAACAAGCAGCTCCAGCATGCATGACCAAGTAGTAAAGGGATACTGGGAATTGCAAAAAGCCAGTTCATTCTAAGAGCTGGGCAATCTTTGGAGAAGAACCTTAGATGCTGGGGCTACATGTATGTACCTGCAAGAACATTTCTGTAATAATTTAAGATATAAGTGCTTAGTTACATGAAAATATATTACATTGAAAACTTATCTGGCCCAGGATTCACTGTCATGACATTTTGAACATTATTCACAAAAACTTTCTTGCAAACATTTGTTTCTTGCTGTAACAAACAAGATAATAAATATTTATTTCAGCAGTGCAACTTTCTTTAAGTAGAGCAGTATTCCTCTGAGACCTTTAAAAAACACATTTGCTGTTTTTCCCGCTCTACTGCCTTCCTGCAGCTTTTGTGATAAGCTGGTAAATGTAACAGTGAAATATATGTATCTTTTCAAGAATTTCATATTTAATTATTTCTCCACTATGTATGTGTATCTATTTCTACAAACACTATGCCTATTTAGATTTAAGTAAGGATGTTAATTACATTTGGCTGCCAACCTGATGGAAGTGGTGAGACTCAATCATCAGTTCTTCAACCTTCTCCCAGGTCTGCTGTCTAAAAAAGACCAAGTCACTTTCTGCATCTCTTTGTGTCTTTGGGCATTCTCCTAACCGATTGGTTGCCATTTTCTTTCTTTCCAAAACACAAACATATACATATACACATATCTGTCTGCTAAATTGTAAACAAAATTGCTAAGAAAGCAAGGAAGACTTACTTCACATATAGCTCACATTCTTCCTTCTTTGTATACCTTTTAATGCACACCTACTTAGGACGGTGGGCTACTGTATTTTCTCACCTGTCAACTATCTTAACACAGCAGTACTTTCCAAAAACCTTTCATGGGCTTCCATATACAGTATTATTCTGAGAAGGTTTCTCCCTCCTCCTCCCCCCAAAAATAACAATAATAGTACTGTCAGGCAGAATTGACTGACTGGTAGACTGAACAAATGTTAGCTAATATTGAAATGTAATCCACAGGTTAGCTATCCATTTTATACCTTATTAACACCAAAATATAAAACCTTTCTTTTCATTCATTTTATGAATTGCAATTGCTTCCTACCTATCCTCTGTGTAATGTTAAGTTACTGACCACTGCAAACAACAATGTACCAGTGAGAAAGAATTCTCTGGAGAAATAACTGCAGATCTTAGCTATGGACATCTCTTTAGAAGGCAATCGTTTTCTCCCAACCTTCAAATACTGTAGACTGATAGAGAAAAGACATCTGGATGAGTATACAGGAAAATAGTGTATTTAAGAAGTGATTCATTATGAGACTGACTCAAGTTACTTCTGGGACTGTCTGATGAGTGGGCTTGACTTGTCCTACATTACATGAGCAAAACAGCAAAAAAGTTTCACCAATCAAAGTAATCTCTGAATGAATCCCCTAAATTAGACTCATGATATCTTTGGATTGCAGCCTATGATACACCAAAACTATTGCTGAACGTATTTGAATACATTCTGTATAGAACTACTAAATTGCTAATTTAACAAGTAATTATATTTTTAATATGGTTTTCACTCTGAAGTTCATTCCTGTGGTAGAAATTGAGAAATGAGACATTTTCCTTAAGAAAAAAATTGAAGACTTTGCTGAATTCCAACAGGGTGTTTTGATGTGAAATCTTTTGCCTTTTGCAAAATGGTCTCTCTCCCATTTCTTTGTTCTCTTAGGCTGATCTGGTTCAACTAGTATTCAGATGTAATTATTACATACTATAATAATTATTCATACTATATTATTACAGGATTATGATTTCCACCATCCCCTGAGATAATGCCTAGGATCTTCATTGCTGTCCAAAATATATAAATGTTGGAAAAAGCTATCTTAGGTTATTATCACCAGTGAAGGAAGAGTGGAACCTTTTCCCCCTTATTTTGAGCAAGGGGTCTATCTTTGAAAGAAGGATTCCAGAAATTGTTGTTGGTCACTCTAAGAAACAGAATAGAATCCGTATTGTTAAAAAAGAACAGTTTTTCAGTTGCTCCCATTTATAATTGAAATTGCTATTCAAAATCAAAACACAGCAAAAATTGCATTAAAAAAAAACTAGATGCAATAAAGAATCCAGAGATGAATGCAAGAACCAATCTAGATTTTCAGTAATAGTCTGTTGTCTGTTTTCAGTGTAATGGAATCCACAGCAGTGTCCTTTAAATTTCAGAGTTGCTTCATAAGGTTTTGTATTACATTTATAAGCATTAATTGAAAGCTGAGGGAAAAATAAATTTATTATATACTGTTGTGTTCTCTGTAACTTGCAGATTGCACCAGCTGAGAGTCCAGATGCCACTGAGAGGATGGTTATCATTACAGGGGCCCCAGAAGCACAATTCAAGGTCAGTATTAATAAGCCTGTATCATGAAAAGCAAGACAGTTGCCTGCATCTTTATTCCAGCTACTGAAATGATGGGGGACAGCAGCTGTTCAAGAGGACTGATACACTGACAGACTAAGCAACCTACCATTTTTACTGCTGCTTACCCCAATGTTGCAGGGATATGAATGCAGGCAATCCTCACAGCCATAGTTCACCATAAAAATAGTATCCAGAGCATACTCACAAGCTTGCAGAGTATCGAATTAATGCCTCCACGCTTTCTTTATTCTTGTTCATATGGTTTCTTCATTTTCAGAGAATGCTTACACAGGTAGTCCTCAATTGAGTCCCAAATTTCTGTTGCTAAGTGAGACGGTTGTTAAGTGAGTTTTCCTTTGTCACTGTAGCTGAATTTGGTATTGCACACAGGCTGAACGAATCCTCAGCACAGCACCCCGTACTGAGGTCATACTGGACATGTTAAGTAATTTCAAGCTCTTTATCAACCACCATTCAAAAACTCAATTCTTTTCCCATGAAACACCAAAATGGATTCTTTGTATCATGAATATATATTATAAATTAAATTTCATCTTTTTTCTCAACACTTTCTTTCGCTGGTTGATGAATAATAGAGAGACTCCATTGACCTAATTTCTACCTTAGGCCCAAGGACGGATATTTGGAAAACTGAAAGAAGA